>NW_015557145.1:44940-56918 GCF_001515605.1 Sinocyclocheilus anshuiensis
AGCATCTGCTTAAAATCATGGACGATCATTGGGGCTTTATGTCTTGGAGACCCTTTAGCCTTTTCCCATTTGCATATATATTACAGATATGGCCCCACATTCTACGTTTATATGGGTGCTAAATTGCCAATGGTTCCCCCCACTATCAAGGAGATGCTAAACAGTTTCACCACTCTCGTCTCCCCATCGAACTTCAAACATATTCCAAAGAGACATAAATGACTCCCGGTGCCAGGCACCAATGGCCTGGCTGACCAGCAAACTACACCATGCTCACAATACACATAACACACACACATAAAGACATTTTCTTTATTTAGACTATAATCAATCAGTTACAAATTTATCTGGTATATGCATGTGTTGTCTGTATGTGTCCCTATTATATTAGCCTAGTTACCACTCGTTATTTGTATTAGTTAAGATCTAAATGCTTATATTCAAGAATGTATCTCTGGTTTAGTATCTTCTAGATGTTTCTTTCTTGGTATCAAAATGATCTGCTCTTTATTCCTCAAACAATGATGTACAGTATGTGATTGTGAAACGCATCATACGATTTGTACTATATTTTGGGTTATATATGCATGTGTTGTCTGTATGTGTCCCTATTATATTAGCCTAGTTACCACTCGTTATTTGTATTAGTTAAGATCTAAATGCTTATATTCAGGTGTATGATTGTATCTCTGGTTTGATATCTTCTAGATGTTTCTTTCTTGGTATCAAAATGATCTGCTCTTTATTCCTCAAACATTGATGTACACTATGTGATCGTCAAATGCATCATACTATTTGTACTATATTTTGGGTAAAACTTCACCAAGGCTGTCAGTGACATTATCCCTTCCGGCCAAGGGCCTGAGCTGCATACCCTGAACAACTTACCTGATAAGGGCTGGGAAGCCCGAGCCTAGGGCAGATTCGGCCATAAACATGCAAATGGGCCATAAAGGGAGACAAAGAAAACTTCTCCCGCTCAAAAATTCACGCCTGGTATGGGCTATTCCACCCAGAAGGTGGGTGTGGATAGGAACTAGAAGAACCAGAGGAAAACCTCCAGTTCACTCCTAAAAGAACTCATCAAGAACCTCCATTGTCTTAACGCATCAGGACTCTTGTTCAGCAACAAAGCCAATGCAAGTAACCGTTTACAACTATTTAGATGCGTGTTTAAGTTTGAGCCCCTTTTTAAGTTGATTTTTGATTCTTTGATGATTCTCATTTGGTTGTGGGTAATTGATGTGAAATACTGCCATTATTTTGCTCTTCTCTCTCTCTTCCTTACTTTCCTTCTTTCTGTATATATGTGTTTTGCTTAATTTAGTTGTATGCTAGCTATAGTTTCATTCATTAAATCCCTTATATTCACAATAATTGTCTCTGTGTGCTGCTCACAATTTGGAGTCACTGAATGTTGATCTTTGCTACATGCTAAACTACTGCTAGTACTGCAAAAGTAGGAAACCTATTGTTCCTTGGCCAGGAAAATAATCTTTCCTTGAATTGATAAATGATTATATTGTCTGCTCGGTGGACGGAATATTGATTCTGCTACAGTTAATTCTAAGATCTAATCTAAATATTTATTATTGATTATAATTAATTATAAATATTTCCCTTTTGAGCTAATTTGCTACACTATAGTGTGATATCTAGGTGAAAGAGTCTCTATGTACTTCAGTGTGACCGGTGTCTGAAGCACACCATCTAAACATGACAATAACATTGGCCGGTGACAGCCTATGATGTCATTACCTGGCGTGATCACAGTGTAAAAGGATGCCGGGAGAACACATCATCCGCTTCTTCGTCTGAAGCTTGCGTCCGAAGCATGGCAAGGGAACTAGAGGACGCAGTGTCTTGTTCCCTTCTCAGGGAACCATGGTTACATACGTAGCCTGAGACATTACCTTCTGAGGGAACTTCGAACTGCATCCTCTAGAGGTCGCTATGGGGAACGGTATACCCACGCCGCCATGCTGAGGGGAGTGCATGCCAGAAACCACGGCAAGCACAAAGTACCAACTCTACCATAGCCGTGGGAGTTGCCCCTAGGACGCCTTGACGGCTGTCAGTGACATTATCCTCTCCGACCAAGGGCCTGAGCTGCATACCCTGAACAACTTACCTGATAATGGCTGGGCTGGGAAGCCCGAGCCTAGGGCAGAGCTCAAAGGCTTGGAATCACAAGAAAGAGATTCCTTTGAGGGGATACGGCCAGGTGTCTAAAAAACAAACCAGACCCTGGCCTGTCACCCAGGGGGTTACTGCCGGCTCTGAATGAGCTTGCTCAAAGAACTGTCTCGACAGATCTTTGGTAGCAACACCCTGCTCAGAAATGTATCAACAGGGATACATAAGTTGAGCGGAGCCCAAGGTGAAAACCGGGGCCTAAACCTACTCAGAGAAAGGGAATGAGGTTGACAGCATGTAACCCTTACCATACAGGATTTTAGAAAGTGCGCAGAATGCTTAGCGTGCACACTTACCACAATGTGGATTTTAAAAAGTGCACAGAAGCTCAGCGTGAGCACTTACCATAGCATGGATTTAGAAACATCGTTACTAAGGGGTAACCAAAACTGTCACTTAGACAGGCCTAAGAACCCTACGTGACTGTGGCGCGCGCACTCAGGGAGTGGCAATTAATTCAGCGGGAGGCCACTTGCTCAGAGTGCATGTGGATTGAAAAGGCGTATCTCATAGAAAAACCCTCCATGTGAGGGGAGTATCACCAACTCAACCATAGCAGTCACAGAACAGACTACGGAGCATCTGCTCATACATAACTAGAAGGGGAGTAGCACCCAGCTCTCAGACCGAGAGGGGGACACCAGTGCCTGACTGGGAAGCAGTGTGCTCGTAGATAACCCTCCAGGGTGAGGGGAGCACTGCTGAGCTCACCAAGAGTGCAGCCTGAGAGGAAGGCAGAGTCCTGAACTGCTACCCAGCGAAGCTCACAGAGCGAAGGATTCGACTCTCAAATGAGAGGGACTCAGATGCTCAGAAGTGAGCGGTGTGCTTGCAAGACGCCCTCCATGGTGAGGGGAGCACAGCTAGCTCACTCAACATGCAACCCGCCAGGGAGGCAGAAGATGGCTCAGCAACCTGGAATGACTGCTAATAGGAGCGGAGGCCCAACTCCAAAAAATAGGAGGGGGACTCAGATGCTCAGTCTGGGAGCGGAATGCTCATAGGTGACCCTCTAGGGTGAGGGGAGCACTGCTAAGCTCAACCAACAAGGAGAGCAACCTAACAGGGAGGCGGAGAGAGGCCTAACAACCTGAGGCTGCTGTTCAATGGGGCTCAAAAGAACAGAGGACCCAATGCGAGGAGACCTCAGACGCTCAATTGGGAGTGGCGTGCTCAAAGGTAACCCTCTAAGGTGAGGGGAGCACTGCTAAGCTCAACCAACAAAGAGAGCAGCCTAACAGGGAGGCAGATAGAGGCCTAACAACCTGAGGTTGCTGCTCAATGGAGCTCCAAAAGCATAGGACCTGATGAGAGGAGGCCTCAGACACTCGATTGGGAGCGGCATGCTCAAAGGTAACCCTCCGAGGTGAGGGGAGCACTGCTAGGCTCGACTAAATAGGGGCAACTAATCAGGGAGGCAGCAAGCGGCCATACTACCTGATGTCGCTGTCACAGAGCTCAAAGAGCGGAGGGCTCAACCATTAGCTAATAGAGAGGAACCCAGCTCGACTGAAGCGATCAATAGCCCAGGGACAAAGTACCTAGCTCTCAAGTAGAGAGAAGGACTCACATAATCTGCCCAGGACCAGCGAGCTCATAAAAGACCCTCCTGCTGTTGCAACTGAACACAGTCTTATGCTCTCTATCTCAATAGAGAGCATGGGTCCCATTAAACCAGACCCGAAGAGAACCTGTAGAAACAACGGGACCCAATAACCCATTCATGCATGAAGAGCTACTATTCCTCAGAGCCGAAGCACTCAGGAAGGGGTTCCGCAGAAACACATCTCACTCATACCTCAGGGAACACAGTGTACTCAAGCCCACTCCGCAGAGGGGCGATTGACCGGTTCGACCATAAGGGCAGTGTGACAGGGAGGTCCCGTGGGCCTGACCGTCTATCAAACTGCAAAGTGGAACTAAGGAGTGTTAGGCCACTCAACACCTCAGCGAGAGGAGCTCTAGCTCAGAGAACGTGCATGATGGTTGAGAGGATGACTCAAATCTCAGGAGAACCCTCGGGGCGAGACATGAGTAGCGCGTCCTGGCCAGGGCAGCTTCTCGAAGCAAACACCCAGCCAGGTCAGAGCCGAAGCACTCAGGAAGGGGTTCCGCAGAAACACATCTCACTCATACCTCAGGGAACACAGTGTACTCAAGCCCACTCCGCAGAGGGGCGATTGACCGGTTCGACCATAAGGGCAGTGTGACAGGGAGGTCCCGTGGGCCTGACCGTCTATCAAACTGCAAAGTGGAACTAAGGAGTGTTAGGCCACTCAACACCTCAGCGAGAGGAGCTCTAGCTCAGAGAACGTGCATGATGGTTGAGAGGATGACTCAACTCTCAGGAGACCCCTAGTGGCAAGACATGAGTAGCGTGTCCTGGCTGAGGCAGCTTCTCGAAGCAAACACCCAGCCAGGCCATCAGGGAGCACATCACGAAGCATTATACTCTGAAAAATGCTCAACTCGAATGGAGGACCCGCTGGTCCTGAGGTTGCTGCGTTAAACTGCGGACCTGATCGGCTAAAAAGGCTCTCACAGAGGCCCAGCAACTTGGCTGTGTGGTCCAGTAAGCATGAAGCCGAAGATGCAGGGCTATCATCCAGTACCGACGGGTGAGCTGCCATCACCACAATCGGTCAACAGCAAGAGGTTCTGACTTTAGCAGGGGAGGTGCTCGCAGAAATGAGCTCCCGGAGTGCAGTATAATATGGTTATCTGTTAAGGACATGATATAAATCATCTGTCCAACGACTGCAGACAGATATCCACATTATACAATACCTATATAACCAGAAGCAAATCACTGATAGGGAAAATCGTCCCGTCAAATGCTTTCCATGTTCTGCCCATCAACCGCGAATCGCGGGCAATGGGCAGACAATTCTCACCCCAACAGCAACACGCAGCATGCATTCAGCTCCCGCGGGAGCAAAACACACTCCGCCCATATGCTAGATTACCTCGGAAATCAAGCGAGAACGGAAACCGCTGCCGTGAATGCGTCGCTATTCCCACGAGAGGCGAACGCACTCATGCAAACGCTATACAAACTCGGGTAAATGGTGAAGTACTCACCTCCCCTTCAGTAGTGCCGCGAATGCATCAGTCCACGAATGCATCACAATGAGCACAAGCCGTCTTCTCTTGAGTCGAGCGCATTCAATTCATGCTTATCCCTCACAAGAAATAAGATATGAATGCAGAGCACATTCAACTCCCTCGAAAGCTGAACACGCTTGCTCTTCACCACACACACACAACACGCAAGCCGTTGTGAAACTGCGGGTATCAGAGCAAAGCCTCTGGCGAGAGAACAGGCACTCCTAGTCGTGCTTAGCTTATCGCTAACATAAACAAATGGTCAGTGAAGAAGAAGAAGAGGATGACATGTTCTCCCGGCGCCCTTTATACTGTGATCGCGCCGGGTAATAATGCCATAGGCTGTCGCCGACCAATGTTATTGTCGTGTTTAGATGCATTCTTCAGACACCGGACACACTGAAGGCATTCCCCATAGCGACCTCTAGAGGATGCAGTTCGAAGTTCCCTTGGAAAGGAATCATTTTTCAACATATAGTCAATTTTATTCTGTAGCTGTTTTTTTCTTATTCGCAGATACTCTATAATAGCACTGATGAATTGGAGCTGAATCTCCCACATCGATGTCATGTTCAATCAGATTTGTACAGCGATGAATGCAGAGCGCATTTAACTCCCTCGAAAGCTGAACGCGCTTGCTCTTCACCACACACACACAACACGCGAGCCGTTGTGAAACTGTGGGTATCAGAGCAAAGCCTCTGGAGAGAGAACATGCACTCCTAGTTGTGCTTAGCTTATCGCTAACATAAACAAATGGTCAGTGAAGACGAAGAAGAGGATGACGTGTTCTCCCGGCGCCCTTTTATACTGTGATCGCGCCGGGTAATAACGTCATAGGCTGTCGCCGGCCAATGTTACTGTCGTGTTTAGATGTATTGTTCAGACACCGGTCACGCTGAAGGCATTCCCCATAGCGACCTCTAGAGGATGGTCTGCTTCAAAGATAAAATTACATGACTTGCTAATTACAACATTGAACTAAAAATGTAAAGCCTGTACAAATACTAGTAATCGTGAATATAAATAATTGGGAATCATGTAAAAAATATAAAATATAAAATAAAAACTGCACATTTCATTTATCACATTTATGTTTATCACATATAATTTATCACATTCATTTATCACATATCAACATTTATGTAGTTTTGTTCACTAGGCTGTTTCGTTATAAAGGTCTAGAAATTTGGCAAGCTTTTCGTCAGGTGTCTTTTTAATTATATGACGTTTTTACGTTGCTGTCTTGCCTTCAGCCAATCGCTGCATTGCTGATCGTGGTTTCGAGTATCGATACACCTGCCCTTTACAGGGAACACAAGAACGCGCAGTAATCTTAGACAACTTAATCCAGATATTTTAATCAAATCTGCAAATTAGTTTGAAGAACCAAATTAGCCAGAGATCAGTTATCATGATTAGAAGATCTGGCATCTTTCAAATCATTTCAGATGTATTAAGCGAGGTACGAAGAACGGGCCCCAGTTGTCTCGGGAACACGTCCATGTTTGTAATGATGGCTCGTTAATCGGTCACTGTTGCAAATGTGATAAGGGGAAAATTAATTGTGTGACAATGTATATTCTATATATTTATGCATGAGTTCACTTGAATTGCTGTGTCTTTCTTTTGTGTGGATTGTAGGGGTGACCCCAAATAGTCGACGATTCGATGCTTCAATAGGAGGAGCCTGATTCGACTACCAATCTCACAGTCGAATATTCACGGGGCATTATGATCATGCTATTTTGGCTATATGGGGGTGCTCAAATGTCTGATTTCACATAGAACTACCGGTTTTCTCCCAAAGATGGCTCGTTAATCGGTCACTGTTGCAAATGTGATAAGGGGAAAATTAATTGTGTGACAATGTATATTCTATATATTTATGCATGAGTTCACTTGAATTGCTGTGTCTTTCTTTTGTGTGGATTGTAGGGGTGACCCCAAATAGTCGACGATTCGATGCTTCAATAGGAGGAGCCTGATTCGACTACCAATCTCACAGTCGAATATTCACGGGGTGTTATGATCATGTCATTTTGGCTATATGGGGGTGCCCAAATGAATGATTTCACATAGAACTACTGGTTTTCTCCAAATAAGTTAGTATACAGACTATTAAAATAATGCTGTAAATAAGAATTTAATAAGGTTAGTCACGGGCGTGCGTGACTTCGCCTGTGGATTTTTTTTTTCTTTTTCTGTGACTAATAAAATTTTGGTCGACCAAGCCTCTTCTCGTCGACTAACGATTAGTCGACTATTAGGGGGCAGCCCTTCAACTAACTGAAATAAATACGATTTTTGTTTCATTTCCGTTAATGTTTATTGTTTTGTTAAATATTGATATTTACTTTTTATTTCTGTGGTAATAATTTTAGTATTTCAACTAAATAAAAATTTGAAATATTTGTTTGGAAGCTATGTGAAATAAATAAATTAATGAATTTATTTATTTTAAATTCATGTCACAGTGTTGTTATTGTCAACTAAAACTATTACAATTATAAATATAAAATATAATAATAATAATAATAATAATATGAATTTATGTTAGATGAAAGACTAAATTTAATTAAAAAATTTAAATGAAAATTAGAAATGTTTCATTGCTGACTAACGGAAATAAGTTTAAGATGAAGTAGTAAAATGACCAAAATATCAAAATTAATTCAAGCTATATATAAACATATACAAAAAATTTAAATTGCAAAAGCATATAAATTTACTAAAACTAAACTGAAAATATAATAAAATATACAAATAAAAGCTAATATAAATGTTACATATTCTCACTATATTAACTACAAATTTTGCCTCAAACTCCTAATTTGCTGCTTATTAATAGTTAGTAAGGTAGTTGTTAAGTTTAGGTATTAAGGGATCTAAAATATGGTCATGCAGAATAAGGCATTAATATGTGCGTTTATTAACAACAAGTTAATAGTGATAATTGGTCCTTAAAATAAAGTGTTACAATATTAATAAATCATATAACAATATATAAATAATGTTAAAATAACAGTGGTGTGAAGTCAGACGGAGGGTGACTCAGAAAACAGCTCCTGTGATCTGAGAGGAAGGCAGCTTCAGAAATATCCTTTGTCTTATCTTTCTGCTCATGCTTCCAGCGCGCCTGTGTTTCTGAAAGTCCAATCTGCTGGCACTCAGATAGAGGAAGGCCATTACTCTGCTGGATAATCACAGACTCAAACTGTTGCTTTCTCAGACATCAGAAGCAAACAGATGAGATGAAGCCTAACCTGCGTCAGATCAGAAATAGCTCTTCACAGCGCTCTCATCAGTAGGATCCAGACGCTGCAGATTTAGCTGGAGCGGAGGACGAGCGATAAATACCACGTTTGATCTCGTCTCAACACACTATTTCTGACCTCACGTCTCTCGTAAAATAAGATCCTCAGAGCCGCAGGGCATGAGCAGGATATGAATGAATCCCGCTGAGAACATGCCCGGGTCAGATTTTACACGTGTATTTGTAATGTGTATCTTTGTTCTTATTTTTTAATAACAAAAATAAAATAATACGATTTTAATAAGATAATAAGATTTTCAATAATAAGATTTTTGTAATAATAACATTTTTATCTTCGCTTAATTTGGCCTAAATATCCGCTATTTTTATATTTTATATTGTGTTACTGTGAAAGGCTTTTTTTTTACAATAGGGACATTAGTTTGGCTGTACTGCTCAGACAACTTGCAAAATAGTAAAACCAACATGACAAAGAATCGTGATAAAATCGTGATATTTCAAAAAAATTAATAATTTGTGATGTGATATTTTTGCCATATCGCCCACCCCTAGCATCAATGATTTCAACAAAATTCCTCCTGACTGGGGAAAAACAAAATCGCTGACAGGCTCTGAAATTTGAGGCTCTGACTATTAATTGATATCTATCTAGCTATGAGTTGAATTGTGAAATCCAACTAGGGATGCATCGATCCGATACTCAGTAACGGTATAGGCTCCGATACTGGCATTTTCTTCTGGATCAGGTATCGGTCAGACGAGACTTATCCAAATCCGTTATTGTGCGTATACTATTCTGTGTAATTTTTAAGCCCCACGAAAGGCACAAAAAGATCATAAAGCAGCATAAAGTTTTGTGCACTATATTCCAAGTGTTCTGAAGCTGTTCCATATTTCAGTGTGAGGTACAGATGAGTATTTAAGTCGCTAAATTCAAGTTCATGTAAACTCTTCTCTATGCTGCGGCTGTCTGTCATCCTACATTCAGCATTCAAAATGTGTGTCGCATTCGGTTACTACTAGGGGTGGGAGAAAAAAAATTAATTGACCTATCACGATTCTTTTTAAAACTATTTAAAAATTGATTGGTTTACCTCAGAATTGATTTATATTTAATTATTTTACTTTTCCTAAGAGGTGGTGGGGAGAAGTTAGTGCTTTTTAATTCCAACAGAGGGCATTAAATGTATGTGGTGTGTTCGACTTAGACAATTGGCGTATGACATCAAAGTACTGCGAGAGAGATTCGAAAGCATGCGGAGCAGTCTGTTCTCTGTAGCTCTTGCGGTGCTTTGATGTCATACAACGATCGTTCTGCGTGCGCAGTGCCGCTGCATTAGATGACGTCATATACGTTTCAAGCCGGTGCGAGAATGCAATACCATCACGACGGCAGAGGATCAAACCTCTTCCAGAATTATTTCTGCACCTTCACGTTTTGAATTTCAAGTGTGGAAACACTTTGGATTTTACACACTGCAGGACTATACGCTTACTTTTCTTTTTAGGAGCGCTTGTGCTTTAGGAGCACGGTCAAAAAATTAGGAGCAAAAATTCTGATTAAAACATTTACCTTCCCATTACGAGGAGATATTTGACTACTTAAAAGTGATTTACAGGGGATTTTGTTTTTACCTTTGTAATGGCATTTTTCTAACTTTATTAAATGTCATCTTTTGTCAAATAAAAAAAAAAAAGAATAAGCTTTTTAACATTTCTAATTAAAACAACAGAATAAAAACAAGTAAAATAAGAAGTATAATAAGAACAAGTGACCAATCAAATTAAATCAGTATTTAAGGAATACATTTTTTGTACTACAGAGGTGGCACAGAAAAACACAGAAGTGGCTTGCAGGTGTATTTTCATACGTTTAATGAGGCTCAGAGGTCTCATTAGTGCAATTAAATTCATCAGGGTTCCCAAGCTTTTTAACATTTCTAATTAAAACAACAGAATAAAAACAAGTAAAATAAGAAGTATAATAAGAACAAGTGACCAATCAAATTAAATCAGTATTTAAGGAATACATTTTTTGTACTACAGAGGTGGCACAGAAAAACACAGAAGTGGCTTGCAGGTGTATTTTCATACGTTTAATGAGGCTCAGAGGTCTCATTAGTGCAATTAAATTCATCAGGGTTCCCACACCTTGGTTAACTTCAAATTTAAGGACCTTTCAAGGACTTTCTAGGTCCAATACCCTCAAATTCAAGGACTTAATCAGGGTGTCTACAGATATGAAAAAGTTATGTTAAATATATATTAGGGTTGTGCCGATAGACGATAGTTTCGTGTATCGACGATAGTCAGAGATATTGACGATAGCATATGTCTTTGTCGATAGTCAAGACGATATTAGGCTCATTCTCCTATAAATGTATTAAATTATTATTATTAATATTATTATTATTAGAAGTAGTAGTAGTAGTAGTAATGCATCTTACTAAAAGTACACTTTGAGTTTTTGCAGTGGGTGTGTTTGGTTTGAAGTCCTGTGTGTGTGGGGCTGAGAATTGTCTACTGATTGTTCTGGTTTTGTCTGTGAAGAATGTGGCGAAATTATCAGCTGTTATAGAAGTGGTAGGAGGTGGTGGAGGGGGACAGAGGAGAGAATTGAAAGTTTTGAAGAGATTACGTGTGTCTGGAGCGCTGTTGATCTTGTTGTGGAAGTATGAAGATTTGGCAGTATGGACTTCAGCAGAGAAAGATGAAAGCAAAGACTGATACATACTTAGGTCTGACGGATCTTTTGATTTGCACCATTTTCTCTCTGCTGCCCTGAGTTTGGTCCGATGCTCACGAAGAACATCGGATAACCAGGGGTTCGAGGGGGCAGCCCGTGCTGGCCTGGAGGAGAGAGGACAAATATCATCTAGACAAGAGGTTAATGTAGAGCATAAAGTGTCAGTTGCTGCATTCACATCCAGAGATGAGAAATGGGTAGGTGAGGGAAGAGAGGAGGATACAACGGAGGAAAGATGGGAGGGGGAAAGGGAGCGTAGGTTTCGTCTAAAAGTAACCGGTACAGGGGTTGGTGGGCACACCACAAACACAGACGTACATCGTCTGCTGACATAAGGTATTTCATTGCATTTTAACAAGTAATCTGTACGGTCTATATATGTGCAATTTTTAACCGAGCCCTCACTAACTGAGTTTAATGCCACAGTTATGTTAGAACGCATCTCATCCTTGTTTCTGTGGCAGTGCGTCGGGCTCGTCATGGGGTGCACGGTCCGGAGCGCTGTATGACTGATGTATCTGTTCAATTTAACTTTACTCCAAATATATGAACTTACCTGTTTTAAATACGTTTATATTAATGTGTTCGTTTATGTCCAATATTTAGTGTTAAACTGTTGGTCTTTAAAATAAATGTACTTTTGATTTTCACCGT
>NW_015557145.1:57078-62161 GCF_001515605.1 Sinocyclocheilus anshuiensis
TTTAAATATTTTTATATTTAACATGTTAGTTTATCAGTATGTTTGAAAGTATATTATTTCGATTATTGGTGCTTTCATAGGCTCTCTCTCGTGCGCCCGCGTGGTTTAAAACACCACATAGTTATGAAATAGACTATGATAAGTACAGAGAGTCTCGCTCTTGCCCCCACCCACCCATGCACA
This sequence comes from Sinocyclocheilus anshuiensis, assembly GCF_001515605.1. Taxonomy (NCBI): domain Eukaryota; kingdom Metazoa; phylum Chordata; class Actinopteri; order Cypriniformes; family Cyprinidae; genus Sinocyclocheilus; species Sinocyclocheilus anshuiensis. Next base: position 57,262 of record NW_015557145.1, read on the forward strand.
GGGCTCCAGACTCATTCTTCCCACTGGTCGCACTTTTGCGACTAACTTTCTCAGTTGGTCGCACGAGCACATAATTTGGTCGCAATATTTCATTTTATTTTTTTTTAGCTACAACATGGGATCAACTCATGCTGATGAACTTTTATCATAGTTTTTAGGTATATGGAAACGAAAGTGGTTAACATTCAACCCGTTCTTTTTCATCAATAGTATTATTTGTGATTTTAATTTTGTGAACGGAAGATCTTCTTTTGCTGTGTTATAAGCAACAGCAGCTATGCTAATTATGTCTCTATTTGTTTCTCTGTTTTGCCACGGGATTGACATAACCTAGGATTTACACAAGCTTCAGTCTGGATCCAGAACACCTGAGAAGAGATGATGTCAACCCCTCAGAGGACCTCAGATGATGCCAACCCTGAAACAACTTACAGAACTACCACATTTTGCTATAAGTTTGATTGCATCATATAATAATTGCTGTTAATAGTGTTCATCGTCTGTTTGATTACGTCTTTAATTAATTTTTCTGTACATTTCTGCCATATGTACATTAACTGACAGTCACAACTGATAAGCTACCACTAAATATTGTAGAAACTTAATTTGCTGTAAAGCTGCTTTGCAATGATTTGTATCGTGAAAAGCGCTATACAAATAAACTTGAATTGAATTGAATTGGTCATCAGGATGCGGACACCTTGAGAGACCATCCACGTCTTGATTCTTCTTCCCAGCCCTGTACAGGATGTTGAAGTCAAAGCTGGAAAGAGCAGCCAACCAGCGGCGACCCGCTGCATCGTGTTTGGCACATGTCAGGATGTACATCAGTGGGTTGTTGTCTGTCACAACGGTGAACTTTGCTCCATAGAGATAGTCAAAAAATGACTCCGTAACAGCCCACTTTAAAGAACGAAATTCGAGTTTATGTGCAGGGTATCTTTGTTCATTACGGCTGAGTCCTCTGCTCGCATAGGCTATCACTCTCAATTTGCCTGCTTGCTCTTGGTATAGAGCCGCACCGAGACCATGAGTGCTTGCATCTGTGTGTGCAACGTAGGGCTTCTTTGACTCGGCAAACCCAAGAACTGGAGCTGTTGTGAGCTTCTGAATGTAAGTTTTGAAGGCGTCTTCACAAATCGATGTCCATTTCTCATTGAAGGGCCTTTTGGGACATATAACACATCCTAAATACGCTCAAGATGGCGGCGCGTTCACACGCTGCGGCTTCTCTGTGCTGTACTTGTGGAAGAACTGACAATAAAGCAGACTTGACTTGACTTGACTTTTGAAATCTGCACTTGAGGAACGTATCGAGCTACTGTGTGAGGAGGCTGACCGCCTTTTAGGAGGTAGGTACCCAGCTGTTAAGTTGTTGAGAGGTCTTGCAATTTTAGAATAGTCTATTATGAATCGCCTATAATATCCGGCAAATCTGAGAAAAGACTTAAGCTCCTTGATGTTATTTGGCCTGGGCCACGTCGTGACAGCAGCTATTTTGGCCGGGTCGGTCTCTACCCCACTCGCAAACACCACATGCCCAAGATATTTAACAGACGTTCTGAAGAATTGACATTTCTCTGGCGAAAGCTTTAAGCCAAATCCCTTCAACCTCTGGAGAACTCTAAGTAATCGGTCCTCATGTTCCTCAAGAGTAGCTGAGAAGACTATGACATCATCAAGAAAAACCAATACTTCTCTCAAATTCATCCCACCCATGCACTTCTCCATTACCCTCTGAAAAGTACTGGGAGCGTTCGTAACTCCCTGTGGCATCCTGTTGAACTCCCAGAAGCCCATCGGGGTCACAAAAGCCGTTTTACACTTGTCTTCCTCCTCCATTTCCACTTGATAATAGCCAAACTTGAGATCCATGATAGAAAACCACTTTGAGCCAGTCAAGACAGAGAAGGCTTCTTCAATGTTGGGTAAGGCGTATGCATCTTTGATGGTTTGGCTGTTCAACTTCCGATAATACACGCATAGCCTGATGTCACCATTCTTTTTCTTCACCACAACAATCGGAGAAGAAAAAGGGCTTTCTGATTCACGTATGATGTTAGCGTCTTGAAGCTCTTTTAAATGACGTCTGACAGTCTCATAGTCAGAAAGATGAATCGGTCTGGGCCTCTGTTTAAATGGAGTTTGGTCTGACAAGCGTATTCTGTGTTTATTTTCAGTGGTATGACCAAAATTGAGGTCACTGAGTGCAAAATAGTCTGACACTGAATTTAATTTCCTAGTGATTCTCTCCTTCCACTCTTCGGATAAAGGAGAGTTCCTGAAATCAAAGGTGAGTTTCCCACAATCAGACGCATGCATGGAGTTGCACGTTGCAAAAGATGAAGTAACATCACATGTCTTGTGTAGCCAGTTAAAGCCACCCTTTCTCCTGCAGGAATGATGACACTCCTCTTGCTCTGCAGCTTCACAGTCCCCACTCTACCATTTTGCTGATTTATTTTGAATCGTTGATACAAATGTTTCAAAAGTGGAGAACCCTGACTGTCCTTGGTCCTGTGCTTCACAGACTCACCCTGGACAAGCGCACACTTTTCGTACAGAGGATCAAGTGTATTGGTGCCTATCAGCAAGGGAACATCCACATTTGTCCTGTGGTCAGGTACAACAAGTGCAAGAGTGTGAATTTTTTCAGACTTTCCCATGCTATCTTCTGGAAAGTCTACGTAAAATTGAATATAGCCCAGGTAAGGTACTTCCTGACCACCCGCACCTTCTATGTCTAAAAGATCTTGAATGGGAAAAATGGGCTGATGTGAAAGGTGATTCTCATGGAAAGACTTCGAATCTGTACTGACCTGAGAACCTGAATCCAGAAGGCTATCACACTGAACTCCCTCAATGATAACAGTTGGCGTACATTTTGGCCCTATCAACCCCTTTGGAAGAGCACCATCGACTAACTGAACTTGAAAATGAGTTTTGCAGATGACTGTTTCTATTTCTTGTCTTGGTGTGGGACGTTTCATTTTATTTCTGGGCGCAGTCAGTCACTCCACCGCGACCCGTTCCAGTTTAAATGCCCATATTTGCTTTGCCATTCATCTTGTCTCGCTTTCAGTTCCTCATATTTCTGATCCACTAAAGGCTTATTTGGCGGATTTTCACACTGTCTTGCTAGATGCCCATCATTGCCACATTTAAAACAGAACCAAGCCTTTGGCCTGGGCTTTGGCATTGTCTGTTGAGCTTGAACCTCTGCCACCCTAGCTGAGGGGATTTCTTGAGCTGGATTCTGAGTTTTTGTTAGCTTGTCTCTGTCGCCTTTGCTCCTTTTTAGTAAGCTGCATTTTTAGTTCTGCAACCTGTTTCCGCAACGCTTCAGTTTCTGTGATGATGGTCTGCAGGACATTAGCACTAGCATCATGAGAACAAGGGGCTTCATTCACTAGCTGCATATTCAGAAAAGATTTGGGCTTTGTGCTCCCTAAATGACGCTGCATGCGATCATGCTTTGCAGCTCTCCTATCTTCCTCTGTTCTCACCTGTAATAGGAAGTCCGAAAAATCGGGAGGTGTTTCTGTTTTAAGCCCTAACTGCAATGCCAGAATAAGAGACTGATCCCAGCACCCACGCCGAAACTGACGCAGTAACTGTTTATTGGCATCTGTTTTATCAATGCCACCTCTCTTTGCTGCAGTAATGATCAGCACCTGTAATCGCAGCAGATACTCTGAGGCTTTCTCTCCTGTGTTTTGATGAGTACTGAGGAACCTTGCGAAGATTTCGTCCCGATCCTCAACTAACCCATATGCCGAATCAATAAGTTGCACATAATCGCAAGGATCTGCATGTGGACCTAGCGGTCTGATTAACTCAGAGGCTGGTGGAAGCAGACTTCCTAAAATTTTACATCGCTGCATGTCAACCGGAGTTTTGTCTTGAATCATAAGCTCTACATGGAGGGACCATGTCTGGCAGTCCACTTCATTAGGAGGCTTAGGAAGTTTGCCTGAAAATGGCCAAAGCCGTTTGGTTCCCTGATTTGCGGCAATTGAGTTATCACTTTTAATGACATGCTCCACAATGATCTTCTGAACATCTGGTGGATTGAAAAGATCATTGGCAGAGGCTACTTGATTAATTGCAGCTGGTTGCGTTACTGTCGTTTGCTTTCTGGCTGAAGCGGTGTGTGGGGAAAGCATACTGGGTTTTATTCAATGTATTGCGTGGTTTACGCAAGTCTGGCTCACTATCCCCGTCTGAGCTGTCACTTAAATCTAGAGGTTTTGCTGGCACTGGGGATTTCTTTGGAGTAGAAGCCACTTTATAAGCCCTATCTACACGCTAACATAAATGCACATTGTTCTAGAAGGATGGCATCATGCCATACACGCAGAACGTGCAGGATTCATATTGTGTCTTTTTGCGGCTTAATATTCACAGATATTTATCTATATCGCGTTTTGATTCAAGTGCACTGACCTACTTTTGATTTATTCGTCCAAAATGTGGCATATTCCGTCCGCGTTAGGCTATAGGACTTCCGTTTTTATGACCACATAAACATGCACACACACACACACACACACACACACGTCTCTTTGCTAAGCCACGGCGGTCTCTGTGAATCAGCAGCATCCACAACTGAATGGAACAATGTGTTGAACTTGAAAATTGTTTATGCGCGAGTGCACTTGCTAAATGATGGCGGATTGTATAAAACGGATTAAAAAAATTATAATAAAAATAAAACTGTTTATTAACGAGCTGCAGTTTTATTACATCACGCGCTGGCACAGATGCAGTATATTAACATCACGGGTCATCAGTAAGGTGCAGATTGGTCCTCAATATGTGTTTCCAACACACTTTTTCACAGCGCGCATCACGCGCTCAAACTCATCAAAAGTCAACAAGTTCAACAAGCAACAACGAC
>NW_015557145.1:62206-76124 GCF_001515605.1 Sinocyclocheilus anshuiensis
GACTGAATTGATGCTTGAAGAATGCACTTCCAGCAGCCATGATAAACAGTTGGCGGTTAAAGTTTTCTATGCAAAATTTGATTTGACGAAAGTCACTAGACCTATTACTATCTCTCTAGCCGATCACGTTGATGGATAAAAATTAAATTAAAATAATCATGTAACGACCACAAAAGGAGGAAAATAGCGGAGTAAAAGTAGCCTACCGATAGCCTACATCACTTAAATTTAGTACATTTGGCAGGCAATTATACAATAGGCTAATAATATTAAAATAGCGGGCCAAATCGGCTGCCAGCCGCCGCGAATTGTCCCGGTTCTCCCGATGGCCAGTCCGCGCCTGATTTCCACAGACATGCAGAACGTGCAGGATTCATATATTGTCCTTTTGCGGCTTAATATTCACAGACACTAGTCCATATCGCGTTTTGATTTGTGTACTGACCTACTTTTGATTTATTCGTCCAAACAAAATGTCCTTGCACACAATAATGGATCAAAAACAATGTACAATAACAATTGTAAATTTATTTTCAGTGGACAGATTCAATATACAAATTTATTTACAGTATCAGATGATTTTATCCAATGTGATTTTCAAATAGAAGCATTCAGTTCACATATTTGTACCCGTACAAAAGTCAACCACAAAATTAACCATGGTTTTACTACAGTAACCAACCATTGTTTAACTATGATTGTTGTAGTAACTCCACAGTAACTACCATGACCATGGTCTTACTACAGCATAGTAGTAAACGATGTAACTACTAACTTTACCATGGTTTCAAAAACTATAGTTACCACAGTTTTACTCCAATCTTGTATAAAACCAAAAGCTTCTAGAGTTTTCCACAAATAAAGGTGTTCAAATGTCAAATGCTTTCTCTTGGTCCAGTGAAATCAGTCCAAAATCCAAATTAAGGAATTTTGACACTTCCAATGCGTCACGAATTAGAGAAATATTGTCAACAATGGATCTGCGAGGAACACAGTAGGATTGGTCTGTATGAATTACTTGACTTATTACGCTAGCCAATCTATTTGCTAAAACCTTAGAGAGCAATTTGTAATCACAACAAAGAAGTGATACAGGTCGCCAATTTTTTATGTCTGTCAAATCTCCTTTCTTTGGTATTAGCGTTATCACTGCCCTCCTGCAGCTCAACGGCAACATACCTTTTGACAGACTATCACCCAGCACTTGTAACAAGTCCGCGCCTAACTCTGCCCAGAACGACTTATAAAAGTCAATTGGGAGGCCATCAATCCCAGGCGCTTTTCCCGATTCCATGCCTTGAAGGGCCTTATACAGCTCTCCCAGACTTAATGCACCTGAAAGAGCTGCATTACCCTCTTTTGACATTTTCGGTAGGGAACTCAAGAAAGTGCTTTCCACATCAACTTCTGTTACATACTCACTTCTATAAAGATTTTTGTAAAAACCAACTGCTCTCTTTCGAATATCACTAGGATTCAGCAAAACTTGGCCTTCCTCAGACTGGAGGGCCTGATTAATCTCTTCTGTCCATTTTTTTTCTCTAAACAGACATTTTTTTTTTTGATGGTGCATCCATATGACTTATGTTTTGAAATCTTGATCTGACCAACGCCCCCTGTGTTCTATATTCCAGCAGATCCGCTAACTGGGCTTTCTTTTTAAAAAAACCATCAAAGTGATGATTTTCCCCAGTAGATTCAGCTTTTTGTTGACATTCAGTATTAAACTCTTAGTTTTCTCAACAAACTGTACTAAGTTAGGGAAATATTCTTGCACACACACACCTCTCTTATTCTTTGTTGACTTAAGGAATATTCTTATCTCCTCTGCATTGTAACTACGAACAGTAAACTCATTTAGAGATAACGCCACACTAGAATCTGAGAACTCACTTTCACTTTCTGTTTCATTATCATCACTAAAGTTCAGATCGAGTTTTTTAGAGCTTTTTTATTTTGGGACTTGTCACTCATTTCTTTCTTGAGGCATTTTTAAACTCTCTGCTTCTGTCTCCATCTCTAAATCCACGCAATCAATTTCACTTATTTTCTGTACAACCTGTGTATCATCTTTTCCAGTAGTACCACATTCTCTTTCTTTTTCAGAAATTTTTGAAAGTTTTTCATCCAATAGGCCTACTGCAGTTTCAGCCATATCATTTTCTCCACCCTTTTCTGAGTCCATTCCTGTCCCGACAACCTCCACTCTAGGTGTCTTGTCACAAGTAACCATTTCCGTCTCTCTACTGGATTCACCCTGTACACCTGCACTCCGTAAATCTACACTAGCTTTACTTGTGCTTGGATAGGAACCATCATCCCCTTTCTCAGTGACTCCATTTTCTGGGCAATTACGAATCAAATGTCCTGTTTTTTTACAACCAAACACTTTGTCTTAGCAGTTGTCACAAAAATGACATAATCAAAATCGTCAACTCTAAAACTAAGTGAAAGATCCAATTCCTCATCATCCTGAATGATCATATATGCAAATCTCCTAAAAGACACAATATGTTTCAACAGAGGAGATGTCACGCTAATCGGGATCTTTTTTATTGGTGAAATCAATTTTCCATATCGTGATAGAGCTTTTGTTATTATCTTGTCACTGAGAAAGGGGGGAACATTAGATAAGGTGACTCTTTTCGAAGGCAACGAGAGAGAAAGAACAGAAACAAACTCACCATCAATCACAATTCCCTTCTCAACTACTTTATTCACCTTTTCAACGCTATTCAGAAAAATCACTGTAGCGCTATTCATCCTAGATGCTGATAAAATACATCCATGTCCTACAACCTCACCAATCGCCAGGCAAATCTCCTCTATACTCGCCGCCAATGCCCCCTTAACCGCATGGCGCCGCGTGAGTGTAGACAAAACCCGAGTAGCCGGGGCCGTCATGCTTACTCCGGTAAGCAACCGGTAGCACACAGCCCAAAACTACAACAAATATAACACTAACAACAAAAATCACAAAAAAGAAGAAAAAGACAGAAAACACTCACTCACCACGCACACGCTCACAGCACTCAGTCCACTCGCGCTCAACACCCGATAGATAGATAGATAGAGAGAGAGAGAGAGCGATAGAGAGATAGATAGATAGAGAGAGAGAGAGAGAGAGAGAGATAGAGAGAGATGATAGATAGATAGATAGATAGAAATAGTCAGATAGATAGATAGATAGATAGAAATAGTCAGATAGATAGATAGATAGATAGATAGATAGAGTCTACTCAGCAAGAGCATTCGGACCATGTGACTGATAAGATAACATTTGATTTATGAATGAGGAGGAGAAACATACAACACCCCGAGCAAAGACAATATCTAATTGGTCAAGACACCATTTGGGAGGTGTCCCACAGCCCGATTTAAATGCTCAGGACACCATCAAATTACGCTTTTTAGCTTTTAGGTTTTCGCTTCTAGCCTTTTTGCCACCGCATTTTGACGCTGCTTTTTAGCGCTCTTTGAGCGTGCTCTGGCTTACACGCCAGCAGAACTTCTTTTCTTTTCTGTTGAGAGTTTTGTGTTCTGAGTTAAGTTTTGCCGCAACAACGTGTCTCCAAGGTCACCTCGAGTCTGTGACTGCCTCAAAACTTCAACCAGCCCACAACTCCGCATCTTCAGCCAACGTCCAACCATTGGCTTCCCAAGACATCACTTCAACGACTACTGAACTTCCAGCCAATCAGCAACCTCGGGAAACCCCCTTTTCTGCAATGAATACAACAAAGGGAACCCCCGTACACAGGCAACGCAAGTACCTCCAGATTCTAGCTGAACTGGTGCATTTAATATAAATTTTAACCTCATTGAGGAACTCAATTCAAGGGTTAATTAAGTGATTGATGGTTGTTCAGGTCTATGCAATTGCACATATTGCTGTAAACGTGGGATTTCACATTTTCATTCTCTCAGACTCATTCTTTCCTCACTTTCTCCCTTCCTGCAACTTGTGTGAATGTGTGAGTGCGTGTGTTTATGTGTTAGATTAGTTTATATTGTCTTAGATTTATCCAATAAAGTCTTATTTATATTGAAAAGAGAAGTATCTTTTGTTTTGTGCTTACAAGCTACTGTCTTAAACTGCCGATCTTGTTACCATGCTAATTGATTCCCTTTGAGCTAAATTGACCTGTTTCCCTTACACAACGCACATGCCATATGTATGTGAGAGCGTGCATATAATAAACAGAGCATCAGTTGAGCACTGACCTCTGGCTTGTGTGTTCTTACCGATGCCCCCTCTTGATCACAAACCTAAACAACAACGCCAGTACAGTCCTTTAAAACTATAAAACATGGTCCTTCGAGCCGGATTGTGTGTGATTGCCATGGAATAAGATGTCCAGAGCCAGTGAAATGACAGAGTCTGATCCTGATGTCCGCAGCAGACGGGTGCCAAGGCCCCCAAGTCACTTGGTGGATTACGAGGTAGAATACAGAGGCTTCCAGCACATATACCCACCTATTTCCAGACTGCAACTTGCGCACCACCACAGAGACTCAGAAATGCAAGGTGCACTTTATCAGTCAAAGGGAGCTGCCGAGATGACACTCCTCACCCGATGGCAGGAGTTGGAGCAGGAGGAGGAAATTACTGGATAACCATATGCAGGCAAAGATGCTCCAGCAGTGATACAGCAGCTCAGAGAAGAGAATCAGCAACTGCATCAAACCATTAGAGATATGAGTCAAAGGATAGAAATGGTTGAAACAGCCTCATCTCAGAGTCCCGTCCCTCTGCCCCGTACCAAATCACCACATGAGGCCTCTGTAATCCAGACTAAACTTAAAGCCGTACAAGCTCCACGATCCCACAAGTCCATTGCAGATTGCAGTAGACAGGCTGCTAAAGAGACTGATAATCCAGAAGCAGGCTATGAATCCCCCAACTCTGTAGTTGATGAACAGGATAGTGCCTCTGCCATTTCTGATGACCTGTGTAGAATGAGTCTTAACTCATCAGCAGAGGGCAAACCTGCCCCCTATCACTCAAGTTTCCCTAGTCATCCTCAGTCACAGCGTTTGACAGAGTCAAAGCCAGCACACAGCCCAGAAGCCTACACGAACTATGCCCCACATCAGCAACGCCTGCCTTATCGTTCCCCCTCACCTGTTCTTAGTTTTAGAGAACAGCCAAACTGCACCACAAGGCCTTATCATCCACCCAGAGACTTTATCCCTGATGGTCGCATACCCTCTACTAAAGAGAGTATATAGAGAGGTCCTGCACCCTCTATTCCTGACTTTACAGCAGAGGACCCATGGCAGTTTGCCATGCTGAAGATATCGCTCGAGAATTTGCTGCCACATGATGCTACGGAACAGTTCAAATACCAGATTCTAATAGAGCATCTGAAATTTGAGGAGGCCCTTCTAATTGCAGACTCCTATAGTAACTCTCTTTACCCCTATACATACACCATGCAATCACTGACTGAGCACTATGGACAGCCCCACCAGCTGGCATTAGGGAGAATTGCGTAACTGATGGATGGCCCTAACATTCGTACCGGAGATACCCAGGCATTCAGGAGCATTGCCCTCAGAGTCAGAGCATTGGTGGGGATGCTTGATCAGTTGGGTGACAAAGGAAACATTGAGTTACAGTGTGGTTCACATGTAGCCAGACTCATGTCTAAACTGCCTCACGATCTTAGAGCCAATTTCAAAAGGTATGTTCACCCTCTCAGAAACCCCATACCAAACCTGCTAGATTTTTCACACTGGCTTGAGTTTGAACTACAGGTTCAGCCCACAGATAGTAGAGTTAGAATGGGTGAGATGAAGGGACGTGGTGCTTTACAGAAAGAGGCCCAGCGACCACGCAGACACCCTCTACAGGCAGCTGCCATTTTGCACAGTGCAGAGCAGTCCACAAGCATTACAGCTGCCATGAACTCAGAGAAAGAAACCCTTGGCAGGTCTGTGTACTGTCACTACTGTGAAAATAAACAGCACTTTCTTAACCAGTGTAGTAATTTTGCACAGCTAACAAGTGAGTTGAAAACTAACTGGATTAAGCTGAACAAGAGATGCTGGAGTTGTGGTCGGAAACATCAGGCAGCCCAGTGCTGATTGAAAGCCACATGTAAGGTTTGCACAGGAAAGCACTTAACAGCCCTGCATGACATAAATAGCAGGTCCGCGGTGACAAAGGACTCTGAAGTTCAAAAGGAAAGTCAAACGCTATACCTGGATTGTCCAGTAGGGGGCAGCAAATTCTCCTGAAACTCAGCAAGGTGCTATTACACCATGGCAAACATACTTTGATGAGCTATGCCATTTTGTATGATGGTTCAGAGCGTACCATTTTACTTTATGATGCAGCACAGCAACTCCAACTCAATGGATAATCTCTCCTTGAGAACGATCAGACATGACACTCAAGTCATTTCAGGTGCCAAGGTGTCCTTCACACTCTCCCCTGCCTTTCAGCCCAATAAGAGATTCAAGATAAGGGGTGCATTCACTGTGGAACATTTAGGCTTAGCCAAACATTCGCATCCAGTGCCAGCTCTACAGGAGAAATTCAAGCATCTCAAAGGTCTGCCTCTTCATGGCTTTTCACAAGTGCAGCCACTGTTACTCATAGGCTCTGATCACCACAACTTTATTGCCCCTATAGAGCCAGTGCGCTTCAGACCACCAGGTGGGCCGGCTGGTGTTAAAGCTAGGTTAGGCTGGACACTGCAAGGGCCTGCAGATGTAGTTCAGTACCAATTACCAGCACAGAAGTGTCTTTTCACATCCGTTGCCTCCCCAGCATTAGAGCTACTGCAACATGTTGAAAGACTCTGGCAGTTAGACACTTTACCTTACCATAATGAGAAAGTGGATACACGCTCACGATGTGATCAAGAGGCCATAGATTTGCTTGAGGCCAAGACGGTAAGGGTGAATGTGGATGGAGTGCACAGGTATGCTACACCCCTCTTGCGCAAAAAAGAGATGCCCAAGCTGACAGCACCAAAAGAGGAAGTCCTCCCCCACCTCAGATGTTTGGAAAAACGTCTTAGCAAAGATCCAGATTTGGCCAAAGCATACATCCAAGAGACTGAAAGGCTGGAGCAATCTGGTTATGCCGTTAAACTAGCTCCTGAGGCTGTAGACCACACCCCTGAATCTTGGTACATACCTCACAATATAGTACACCATAATGGTAAAAAAAGAGTAGTGTACAATTGCTCCTTCCAGTTTGAGAGCCACAATCTTATTGAGTATATCTTACCAGGGCCTACTCTTACTTCCACACTGCTAGGCGTACTACTCCGCTTCAGAGAGCATACAGTGGCTATCACAAGCGACATCAAAGGCATGTTTCATCAGATTCGTCTACTGCTAGAGGATAAGCCACTGCTCAGATTTCTGTGGAGAAACATGCAGCATGAGAACCCTGTAAATGTGTATGAGTGGCAAGCCCATGCTGTGCAAACTTTGCTGTACTGAAGCATGTCCGTGACCACACCTTACCAGATGAAGATGTACGCTTGTCCGTAGAAAGACATTGCTATGTCGACAATTTCCTTCAAAGCGTACCTTCCATAGACAAAGCCACTGAACTGGTGAATAAACTACAAGCTCTTCTCTCTTCAGGTGGATTTGAACTTAGATAGTTGGTTAGTAACATTGCTTCTGTTGTTGCCCACCTTCCAGTGGAAGCCAGATCTGAGAAGAATGAGCTGTGGCTCTCAGAAAAGCAGTGGAATGTCTCAGAATCCACCCTGGGTCTACGTTGGCTTTGCTAAACAGACACTCTTAGCTACAAAGCACGGCAGCTAGAACCACAAGTGCCCACAATGAGATATATTTATCACGTTCTAGCCAGTCAGTATGACCCTTTGGGTTACATGATCCCATACACAACAAGAGCCAAAGTCCTGGTACAACGATTGTGGGATAAAAAACATGACTGGGACGACCCCAAGCTGCCTAGCGACCTTCATCAAGCCTGGTGCATGTGGGAGGAAGAGCTGCAGGACATTGAGAGAACTGCCATCCCACAATGTTATAGCAGCCCCCAACTGGATTCTGAGGCCTGCATAAGAGACATACGGGGCAGTTGCATATTTCCGAACACAAAATACGGAAGGCCAAGTGAAGGTTGCATTCATTGCAGCAAGATCTAGAGTGGCACCTAAACATCAGTTGTCTATACCGAGATTAGAACTATGTGCAGCACTCACAGGGGCCCAGTTGGCAAGGCATCTAGAAAGAGAACTCACCCTGGCCATTTGGCAGCTGACCTTATGGAGTGACTCTAAAACAGTACTGACATGGATTCAGTCAGAATCCTGTAGATACAAAGTTTTTGTGGGCATGAGAGTTGCCAAGATTCAGGAGCTGAATTCCCCTCAGGCACGGTATGTTAAGTCTGAAGACAACCCTGCAGATGACATCACTCACGGTAAACCACTCTGGTAGCTATCTCAGCTTTCTAGATGGAACCAAGGGCCAAACTTTCTTTGGCAGGACCCAAAATCCTGGCCCAATGACCCAGTGTAGCCAGCCACAGACAACACAGAGGAAGAGAAAAAGGTGAGCTTCTGTGGTCTTACTACAGTAGATCTTTCTAAGGCTATGCAAGACTTCTCTCAGTTTCACAGTTTCATAGAACTGGTTGAGAAAAGAGCACTAGAACAGTATGGACAAACAAAACAGTCAGGAGATTTATCTGCTTCAGACTATGCAACAGCTGAGATCGCTCTTCTAAAGGAAGCACAAGCTACATGCTTCCCTGCTGAAATTGAGGCATTAACGGCTGGCAAACCCTTGCCTTCTAACAGCCAGTTACTCACACTTGCCCCAGAGCTTGATAAGTCTACTGAGCACATAAGAGTAGGTGGCCGTCTGCGTCACAGTGATTTGCTTGACCAAGAGACTGCTCACCCCATAATTCTAGAACCCAAACACCCCCTTAGTCAATTTTTCATCCAGCATTTCGATGAGAAATTACATCACCCGGGGCCAGAAAGAGTATTTGCTGAGATACGACGGCAATACTGCCATTAACAACATTAACAAAAGTGCAGTGAGTGCAGAAAATGGCACTGGAAACCTGAAATCCCACGTATGGCTGATTTGCCACCTGCCTGTCTTCGCCTCTACCGACCTGCATTCTATTCAACTGGTGTTGACTGTTTCGGGCCTTTCACAATTAAAATAGGACGGCGCAGTGAGAAACGATGGGGAATTATTTTTAAATTTATGACCATTAGAGCACTATATATTGACGTGCTGACCAACATCGGCACGCCGATTCATTGCACGCAGAGGAAAACCCTATGAACTCTTTTCGGACCAGGGGACTAATTTCAGAGGAGGTGAACGAGAATTGTCAGAAGCATTCATAGCCCTGCAGCCCACCCTGCAGAGCCAACTTGCAAAGCAGCAAATCCAGTTTCACTTTAATCCACGAGGAGCTCCCTACTTCGGCGGTATATGGGAAAGAGAAATCAGGTCACTGAAAGCTGCACTCAACTAGACTCTTGGAGCACAACATGTGTCTGAGGAAGTGCTGACTACAGTCCTTGTAGAAATTGAAGGAATTCTGAACTCTAAACCCCTAGAGTATGTGTCTTCAGATGTGGCAGATGTTGATCCTATCACTCCAAACATCCTTCTCATGGGGTGGCCAGACTCTGACTTACCACAGATTGTATACCCCAAGTCAGAACTGCTGAGCAGGAAGCGCTGGAGACACAGTCAGATCCTCGCTGATCATTTCTGGGCACACTTCATAAAGCGGTATCTACCTGAACTACAAACCTGTTAAAAGTGGATGACTGAAGGGGCCAAGAACCTGGAGACTAGAACACTGGTGATGATAGTTGACCAGCAACTTCCCAGGGCACCCTGGCCAGTGGGTAAGGTCATAGACACATTACCAGGAGCTGATGGTCAAATCAGAACTGCTGAAGTGCAAGTGGGTGATCGTAAATATGTTAGACCACTAAGTAAGCTAATCCATTTGCCAGTATTACCAAATTATGACAAAGACTCTTAAGCCTTTAGGGTATTGAATTTACTACGACTGGAACAGCTCACGGTGTCAGCATACGGGCCCTACTGGCTGACAAGTCCCTGCTGACCAGTGGGCAGAGGGCAAGTGGCTGACTGAGAGGGCCCATGAAGCCTCCGACTGGAGATCAAGACTAAGGACGCCGGATGAGTGGGTCCTCTCGGATTGGCAGATAAAAAGGCTTTGGGCCATCCGGCAAGGAGGACTCTCACGACATCCGACGGGAGATCAAGACTCACGGCATCGGATGGATAAGTCTCGGTTGCGGGCGGCAAGTATAGAAGCCCAACCGGGAGATCTCTCGCCGACATCTGATGGGAGATCAAGACTCACTGCATCAGACGGGTAAGCCTCGCCGGGCGGGTAGAGAGAAAAGGAAATCCCGACTGGGAGTGCTCTCGCGGCATCCGATGGGAGATCAAGACTCAGGACATCGAACGGGTAAGCCTTGCCAGGTGGGGGGAAAAGACGTGAGGTTAGCTGAGAGGGCTTGGACAGCATTTGGCGGGAGGTCGAGACTCATGGCGTCGGACGGCTAAGCCTCGCCGACCGTCAAGTGGAAAGGTAAAGGTGTGTGGCCGGGAGGCTCTCGCCGACATCCGACGGGAGCTCAATACTCACAGCATCGGACGGGTAAGCCTCGCTGACCGTAGAAAATGGAAAAGGTAAGGTTGTCTGGCCGGGAGGCTCTCGCCGACATCCGACGGGAGTTCAATACTCACAGCATCGGACAGGTAAGCCTCGCTGACCTTAGAAAATGGAAAAGGTAAGGATGTCTGTCCGGGAGGCTCTCGCCGACATCCGACGGGAGCTCAATACTCACGGCATCAGACGGGTAAGCCTCCCCGAACGTAAGACGGAAAGGTAAAGCTGTGTGGCCAGGAGGCTCTCGCCGGCATCCGCCGGGAGCTCAATACTCACGGCATCGGACGGGTAAGCCTCGCCGACCGTAGAAAATGGAAAAGGTAAGGTTGTCTGGCCGGGAGGCTCTCGCTGGCATCCAACGGGAGATCAAGACTCACGGCATCGGATGGGTAAGCCTCGCAGACCGTAGGATGGAAAAGGTAAGGCTATCTGGCTGGGAGGCTCTCGCGGCATCCGACGAGAGATCAATACTCACGGCATCGGATGGGTAAGTCCCGCCAGTAGTTGAAAAAACACATATTCACTTAACTGGGAAGGCTCTTGCAGCATCTAACGGGAGTTCAATACTCTTGGCGTTGGACAGGTAAGCTTCGCCGGTGGTCAGACTGAAAGGCCAAGATTTGCTTGACCGGAAGGCTCTTGCGGCGTTCGACGGGAGTTTAATACTCACGGCACGGACAGGTAAGCATCACCGGTAGTTGAAGGAACACATATTTACTCAACTGGGAAGGCTCTCACAGCATCTGACGGGAGTTCATTACTCGCGGCATCGGACGGGTAAGCTTCGCCGGTAGTCGGATGGAAAGGCCAAGATTTGCTTGACTGGAATGGCTCTTGCAGCGTTCGACGGGAGTTCAATACTCACGGCATCGGACGGGTAAGCATCACCGGTAGTTGAAGGAACACATTTTCACTCAACTGGGAAGGCTCTTGCAGCATCTGATGGGAATTCAATACTCGTGGCATCAGACGGGTAAGCTTCGCCAGTAGTCTGATGGAAGGGCCAAGATTTGCTTGACCGGAAGGGCTCTTGCAGCGTTCGTCGGGAGTTCAATACTCACGGCATCGGACGGGTAAGCATCACCGGTAGTTTAAGGAACACATATTCACTAGACCAGGAAGGCTCTTGCAGCATCTGATGGGAGTTCAATACTCACGGCATCGGACAGGTAAGCTTTGCCGGTAGTCTGAGGAACACATATTCACTAGACCAGGAAGGCTCTTGCAGCATCTGATGGGAGTTCAATACTCACGGCATCGGACAGGTAAGCTTTGCCGGTAGTCTGACGGAAAGGCAAGGTTTGCTCGACCGGGAGGCTCTCGCAGCATCTGATGGGAATTCAATACTCACGGCATCAGATGGGTGAGCCTCGCCGGTAGTCGACGGAGAAACATATTTGCTCCACCGGGAGCACTCTTACAGCATCTGTAAGGGAATTCAATGCTCAGAACAATTTGAGTTGTCTAAAAGGGTAGATGCTATGAAGATTACTTTGCGTAATTGTTTGACGAATCCAATAAGCTGCTTCTGATAACACGTCAGAAAATCCGTTAAATATTTGGCAAATCAAATCAAACAAAATAAGGAAAAAACAACAATACCAGTTATTACAGACACAGCAGGGAAGTCCACCAATTCACAAGAAGAAATAAATCAAATCTTTATCAAATCTTTCAAAATGTTTACAGTAAATTATATTCCTCTGAAAAAGACCCGACTCAGAAAGACATCAATTCATTTCTCAACAATAATCAACCTACCTCAACTTAGTAAATATCAAATAAATACTCTTGAATCTGTCACGAATCTGAAGGGAGGACTCAAATGCAGAGTGTGTGTTAACAGATTTATTGAGACAGACTTGCAGACAAGACGAGAGATGGTGAGGAGAGGGGTGAACACAGTCCAAACACTAGGCAGGGAAAGACTTGGAAGACATGCAGGCCTGGGTGATCGGCCACAGAGTCCAGTCCAGGATGGCAGACCGCCAGAGAGCAGAGAGTGAATGAGAGGGGCAGGTGACGACACTCAAACAAATGAGGACTAAACAAGGGGGCGTGGCAACGGGAAACAAGGAGGCAGGATGAAAGAAGCACAAGGCAGACAACAACAAAGACAGAGCCATGTGCTCACACACAACGCAAACAAGGAAACATGAAACAGAGACAAGACAGATAGGGCAGGATCCTGACAGTACCCTCCCCCCAATGGACGCCTCCAGGCGTCCACACTGGGCAAAAGAGGACCAAGGAGGTACTAACAGGGGGGGTGGGTGAGGAACAAAACTTGAAGTCCCAGAATAGCTGGAACACACAGGGGGTGGGGACTGGGAAAATCCATAGGAACGGTTAGGGGCTGACCAGGGAGGTCCCGGCCCTGGTGAACCACAACCGGGAATGACAAAGGGTGGGAAGGCAGGGACAGGAGCCAAACTGGAGGTGCCTCTAGATGCAGGAACTGGCCTAACTGGTCTGGGCATCCAGCTGGGCATAGAGACAGGGGCAGTCTTGGCAGCGTTCCTTTGAACTGTGGAGATGTCCTCCTTAGCTTCATGGACGGACACAGGACTTGACTCTAAAATGCCCTTGGGGGCTAGTACCTGCCCTGGGCTGAACTCAGGGGCGGGATTTGACACTGCGACTGCTCTCTCAGGAGCGGACTCAGGGGGCTCCTGGACTGGAGTGGACTCTGGGGGCTCCGGGACTGGAGCCGACACAGGGGCGGGCTCTGGGGCTGGAGCTGACACTGGGGCGAGCTCTGGGGCTGAAGCCAATACTGGGGCGAGCTCTGGGGCTGGAGCCGACACTGGGCTAAACTCGGGGACTGGAGCCCTCACTGGGCTAAACTCTGGGACTGGAGCTCTCACAGGAGTGTGCTCGAGAACTGCTCTCTCAGGAGAGGATTCGGGGACTGCTCTCTCAGCAGCGGGCTCAGGAGGCTCACCTTCAGGAATCTCATACTTGGTGGCCACGGCAAGGGTGGTGAGAATCTCCCTTGTGGACTTGATTAGGTTGGCAAGAGATTCACAAAAGGCCTCAGCGGCCGTGACAACGGGTTGCTTGGGAACGGCCTCCATGGCTGTGACTGGGAGAGTGGGGTGCTCGGAGATGGCCTCCGTGGCCATAACAAGCTGAATGAGAGCCTCTGGAATGGCCTCCATGGCCAAAACACAGGGAACAGCCTCCCTGGCTGTGACTGGGAGAGCGGGGTGCTCGGAGCTGGCCTCCGTGGCCACAACG
>NW_015557145.1:76202-82360 GCF_001515605.1 Sinocyclocheilus anshuiensis
TATTACTATTATTTTGCTATTTGTCATCTTCCACATCCTCCAACTTTCCCCTCATTTCTGATAAATTGAGTTCATTATTATTATTATTATTATTTAATTAATTTATTTTTTATTAATATATTTTTTATTATTATTGCTATTACTATTACTATTACTATTATTACTTATCACCTTCCTCATCCAACGGGCTGAATGAAAGCCTCTGGAATGGCCTTCATGGGCAAAACACTGGGAACGGCCTCCCTGGCTGTGACTGGGAGAGCGGGGTGCTCGGAGCTGGCCTCCTGAATGAAAGGGCTGAATGAAAAGCCTCTGGAATGGCCTCCATGGCCAAAACATTAAGAGCAGGCCGCTCAGGAACAGCATCTGGGGGCACAACAGGAACAGCAGGAAACTCAGAGATGGTCTCCTTAAGCATAACGGGCTGAATGTAAGCCGCTGGAATAGCCTTCGTGGCCAACACAGTGAGAGTAGGCTGTTCTGAAATGGCCTCTGTGGACGTGACGTGACTAGCAGGAACATTCTTAGTCTCGACATGACTGGCGGAAATGGCATCCGTGGATACAACTGGGAAAGCAGACGGATTGGAATTGGCTTTTGTGGCTGGAACAGGCAAAATGAATGCCTCAGTTTCCGAGGCCATGACAGAAGAAGCGGTTACCTTAGGAAGCGCCTTGGTGGACATGACCTGACAGGCAGGAACACATTCAGTGTTCAAGACAGGATTCATTAACATGGCTTCAGTGGATCTAACAGGAAGGACATTAGATTGCACAGCACGGGCCATCTTCTTCCTCTTCCGACGGATAGAAACAACATAGTTGACTCACACCCAGTCACACACACACACACACACAGACACTCACTCAATCACACAAATCATGTTGGCTGTCATGTATGTTTTTGTAACGGGGCTGACGAGACTTGAGACGTGTGGATCCATCTGCAGGCTTTATTAAAGACACGTGGTAAACAGGCAGGGTCAAACAATGGCAAACAGGTATATGGCGGGTGAGCCATGCTGGCTACTGCTGCTTGTTATTGCTAACTCCTCTACCCACATGACTTTACTTAAGGAAACCTAAAACACCCTAGCACCCCTAGTAGTAAGGAAGAAAACTGCCCACAAAATTCTTATTAAGAGGCTCATGTCTGTTACACCTCATATATGACTCGTGAGACCCACTTTTTTAGCTCCAACTTTGATCAAATTCACCAACCTGTGGTTTTCTAAAGATCCTGAAGACATGCTCAGGTGTGTTTGATTGAGGTTAGAACTAAACTTTGCAGGAAATGGATCTTGTGAGCCAGATTTGAGGATCCCTGGCCTATATGAAACAACAGGCTCTGAAAAGGTCTCTTTCGGTTTGAGCCATTCCAGTTCAATTGAGTGGCTAAAGAATGGCCAGTCAATGTTGTTTGTATTCTCCTAGTTGCATTACAGGGCTGCGTACACAAAACCTGCATGGGCCCAACGGATACAAAAGTTGCTCTGGGTCCGAACGGACTGGCCCACACTGGGCCATCATGGGATTAATGTGGGCAGTCCGCTAGTGTGGCCTGCTCACAGAGAGACCGCAGTGAGCACAAAGCTGCGGGCCTCGCCTGTGCAAGCCTGCACTGGGCCTGTTTAGGTTTGGTGTGGGCTGGCCCTAGCCCACTGTGCCCGCAAAAAGCCAGCATGGGCCCCGCAGGAGCATGTTTGCAGGGTAGTGTCTGCTTTGGGAGTTGGAGGCCACTGAAAAGGAAAAAGGGGTTATTTAGTAGCGGGAGGAAAAACACAGAGATGTGTTGGCCTGTGTTGCAAGCGGAGGCAGCCTCGCGCTTGCTTCACCTTCTGTAGCTGTAGGCCACGGAAAGGGAGTCCTGAAGAACCTGTGTAGCCTGCACTGCTAGCGGAGGCAGCCTCACGCTAGCATTTGCTATGGGAGCTGGAGGTCTCTGAAAATGAAAAGGTTAAAAGTAGCAGCGGGAAAGACTGAGATGTAAGGGCTTGTGTTGCAAGCGGAGGCAGCCTCACGCTTGCTTCGGCTGCTTTAGCTGTAGGCAGTGGGAAAAGGGAGTGGTTTGTGACATTTGAGGGAAATGCTGAAATGCCCAAGTAGCCTGCAGTGTTGCTGATTTAGCAATTTGTTGATAGATTTAGCAATTTCTCAGACTACCCTAGCAACTGGTTTTCCAAAGCACATAGTAACGAATTTACCTATTTAAAAATGTATTTGGCAACTTTTAGCATCTTTAAAAAGTTATTAAATGTTAAAAAGACATGCATTTTCCTCTTAACCACCCAAAGAAGAAAGTATTGAAAAGCTGGCCAAGCGGCAAGTCGGCTAGAGACTGGGAGAGAGATGCCTAGCAATACTCACGTCACATGTTAATTAGGTTGCTAGTTGCACTTCTTCAATAATAATAGTTTGTTTTATGATAAATTTTAGTTGTTAGTTTGTGCCTATAATCGTTAATCATTTAGGTACATAGTTGAACTTATTTTCTTGAAAATCAATCTTTTTCATCCGTTTATCTGAGTGAAATGTGTAATTTAAAATAAAGGTAAAAATGCTAGCGAAAATTAATTCAGAAAATCTGAGTAATTTCTTTGTGTATTCTATGCAGTTTGTGTCATGGTTACAAAATGACATCAACATCCTTTTGTCACAAAGTCGTTTAACAACTTTTAGCAACAAAACGACCTGCCTTTTAGCGACTTTACCTAAAAATTTATTTGCAACACAGCCTGCGTCGCTAGCGGAGGCGGCCTCGCGCTAGCGTCTGCTACAAGAGCTGGAGGCCCGGCTGCGTACAATGTTGCGGCCAGAAGAGCCGAGGAGAAAGGTTGAGCCGAAGCTGGAAGCGAGTGAGGCTTTGCTGAGGTGAGATCTGGGGCGCGGCCCAGGCTCGTTGAAGGCCTGCCGCTGCGACCCAGACCTACCAGTGAGATAGCAGAGCTTAACCATTGTGTGGTGCGATGGTGGTGTCGAGCGAGGCGAGTTCGGGGCCTTGCGAACTTTGCTTCAAATATTGGCCGCTCTGCTGGATTAGATTTAGAAGTGAGGCTGGCTGATTGCTGGGAGACGAATAACTTAGATCGTACAGATCCACTTTGTTTACCCATCGCGAGGACGGTGCATCGGAATTAATCAGCGTTTGCCTCGGACTTAAATACGGTCCACTTTCCGATTGGAGGAATTGTAGGCACAGCCGAAAGATAAGAGGATGCCAGGGAAAAAGTTGGAATTGATGCCAGCGGAGGCGAGGTTAAGCCTCGGCATCGTGGAGAGCATGTGGCTGGTCGAGCAGAGAGCCTGGAGCTTGGCGGTGGTGTCTGGCGGAGAAGGAGCGATCCTGGGGCCGGCAGATTGGCCGGAGGACCGAAAAAATCCCCAGTATAAGTCTCGTCGTTTGGATGGGAGAAGTTGAGTCTGAGATACAATGGCAAAAGGTGCAAACCGAATGCTGATAAACCGTCAATGGATAGAGGTAAGTCAGCTGTATTTATATCAAGGTGTTGATTAACTTGAGTGCGCTCCACCTGTGCTTGAGTGTGCTCCACCTGTGTTAATTAGGCTAAGTATCTGACGAGCTCCTCCCAAACCTTGTTAATAAAACATAATTTCAATCAGTATTTTTGCGCATGTTTATGACTGTCGTTTCTGCTTATGCACAGTAATGCGCCGTTAGATAATGGCGCTCTGTCTAATTGTTTTATTTAAATATTTACTGCTGTTGATCTTATGTATAGTGTATTTATTTCAGTTGTGATATATTATGCATATTTCTTTATTTATTTTAGACAACACACAGTCTAATCAGTTGAGCACCGACCTCTGGCTTGTGGGTTCTTACCGACGCCCCCTGCTGATCACAAACCTAAACAACAACGTCAGTACAGTCCTTTAAAACTATAAAACAAAAACTTTTGAACAAAGATGAATATTACAATTCTGTTAACTTATTTCTCATTATTTCTCAGTCGGAAGATCACCTGAGCCAATTTTCCAAAGAATTGGACAAATTTTCATTCCATGCTTTCACACGAAGTACAAAGGAACAGGTGAGAATTGTCTAAATAAACAGAAGTTAATTTTTTATTCAAGAGAAAGAAAACACATGGAAGACAAAAACTTTTACATCACTTCTGGCCAGAGTACCTTACGAGTTCTGGGAATGTGCCACGGGATTTGAACCCACGACCTGAAAGGCTCAGGGCGAGTGATTTAGTGGAGCGCGCCA
Organism: Sinocyclocheilus anshuiensis; assembly: GCF_001515605.1. Classification (NCBI taxonomy): domain Eukaryota; kingdom Metazoa; phylum Chordata; class Actinopteri; order Cypriniformes; family Cyprinidae; genus Sinocyclocheilus; species Sinocyclocheilus anshuiensis. The sequence goes on from NW_015557145.1 coordinate 80,433, forward strand.
CTCAATCAGTGAAGATTCTCCAGGCTCCCAATGAGAGCTTTCAGTACGAGAATGAGCACACAAATCATGACTTAGTATGTTAACCAGATTAGCATGCTAAGCTAACTTAATGCTAACAATATGTCAATTGATTTAAAAAATATTGCAATTTATGACAAATTTCAAAATGGTGGGCAGGCGGTTCATAAGATCCTGGCAAACTTTACATCCACAGATTTGACATGACCCAAGGAATCCACAGATACCAAGACATCCACAGATATCATGATTTTCTGACTAACTGTGTAACAGTTATTAGCAAAAATATATTTTTCATATATCAGCATCCATAGGTGGTGCTGTTGCCAAACTTGCATGGACACTCAGATCATGGTGTTTATGAAGTGTGCCAAGCTTTGTTTTGTTTGATCAAACTTTTGCTGAGATACAGCCTCTGAACCATTTCTGGGTTGACCTTGTTACATTTACAACATCAACTTTTGAACAAAGATGGATATCAAAATTCTGCTCAGTCATTTCTGTGCGGCTCAGTCCAAAGATCATGTCTGCCAATTTTCAGATGAATTGGAAAAATTTTAAAGGTGGAGAATAAGAAAAAAAAACACAATACTTACTTTTCAAAATGTCTGCTACTGTAATGGGTGGAGTCTTAATGTAATTGACTGAATGTGATCAGCATGAGTTTTATTTTTCAAAACCGAAGGGTTCAAAAGTTATAACCATTTGAAAAGTGAATTATTGCACTGGTGGTGGCGCTATAGAGTTGGTTCTAGATACCCCAAAGTTGGTCAGATGACTATTCAGGACCACTACTAAAAGTCTTCCAATTTTCATAATTTTCCTATGTTCCGTTCATAAGTCAAACCATTGCTGAGATTTAGCCTCACATCCATTTTTGCGTGCTCTTCATCGAATTAGTTTTGTTCCTAGTTATTCGAGAATGGTTTGACTAATCAACTTGAATTACATACATTTTTTCCAGCATGGTCTAAAGATGATCTGCGCCAATTTTGGTGAGAATCAGACAAACCGGCTAGGACGAGTTCGAAAAAGTATGTTTTTTAAACTATTAAAAATAGCAAAAAAAACCCTAAACCTTATGATTTTAAAATTAGCATAAACATAAGTGCAACTTTGGATGCCAACGGATACAATAGGTGCCTTCACACCTTCAGTGCTTGGCCCCTTAAATATAGCTGCAAGCAGCAATTAGCCTCCTGGGGTCAACAGTTGGCACCAGCACCACCACTTACATTTTTTAATGATAAAAGTGGAAAAAAAATTAAAATAAATTGCTCCGTCATTTTTGATCATACACATAAAAGTAATACATCGTTTGAAGGTAAAAGGTAAAGGGTCTAAAATCTGTAAAGGGTCTATTTTTATTTGTGTACACTCACAATATCAACAAAACATTGTGCTTATGTAAAATAAAGAAAATAAACAGGGTGCGCTTTCAGCCATCTCATTCTACACGCATATCTTTTTGAAACATGTCACTAAAACATTCCACTTGGTGTGGAAGGGGGGTCGGGTGGGCATGTGGGGGTTTGGACAGGGGGTCAGGACCCTCCCCATCTGAGGGTTGTCCCCCCTTAAAATATCATTACAAACCACTCTGTATTGTAAATAATATAATGGACATATACTTAAAATCACTGTGTACGAAGTAAAACAAATTTTAAATTTAGAAACGTTTTGAGTCCCCCCTCCCTTGCCTCACAGTGGAGTGGTCCACTGCCTGTTTCCCCCCTTTTTACACATTGCATCGTGCCGCGTAAACATAAAACCCTGTCTGCATTTATGATCCGAGAAATGACAAACAACAAGCGCTACTCTACACTGCTCAAAACTCGCGTTTGAATCGTCAGTGGCAAATTCTTTATATATAAAAAATTTACTTACAGTCTGTGAGTCAGAACAGCCGG
>NW_015557145.1:83335-87070 GCF_001515605.1 Sinocyclocheilus anshuiensis
TTTATATATAAAAAATTTACTTACAGTCTGTGAGTCAGAACAGCCGGTATTGTAGTCTACTCTACCAGGATCAGGAAACAGTCCTCCATAAAATGTGCTGCACACATCTGAATATTTGGGTTGAACTGTTCTGGAACAGTGTTGTAAATACAACTTAACCACTGATTTCTAGTCGTGTCCTCTTTTGGAAGGCCAACAAAGTAGTTTCGCTTTCACAACGAAACACAGCGTCACACACGGCGGCTAGAGTGAGTGTGAACATTTGGGCGGCGTTATGCAAATCTTCCCACATCATGATGTAGACATGTGGGGGCGTGTTAGAACGAGCCATTTTAGGTAGGTGTGGTTGACTCTTAACTTTTATAAAGAATATCTCTTTGGATTTGAGACTTTAGTCTTTGCAACTTTACCTTTCTTCTTTATGCACCAAGAGCTTGTAACACTCCAAAGAGAAAGGAAAAATTTAAATCGCATCATATGACCCCTTTAATAAATTAGTCATGTCAAAAAAATGATGATATCCTATGTATTTTTCTATGAACGATTATAAGGTTACCTAGCTTAGCTTGTTTAATACCATTGATTGTTCGGGAGTAAGTCACCCACTACAACTAACAAGGCGATAAGCCTGTGTGTGAACTGATATTAAGCTAAAATTGTAGACCTACCGACGTGTTGGGTTTTGCTCAATATGATGTTGAGTGGCAGATCAGTGGGCTTGCTGCGGTTCAATATCTAAATAAGAGACGTCCTCAGTCCCAGACTGTGCAAAAGGCAATGGAGAGAGTGTCAGAGTGTTGTCGTGCTAGCCAGAATGGGGACTTTTATGAAAGAAGAAGAAGAGACGCTGTTCATTACTAGGAGATCAGCAGACTGCCTCCGCCACTGCTCGCGATCAGGTTTTCTGCATAAACAAGTGTTGGAGACATGCATCATAGTTAATATCAGCCACAGTTTGAATGTATCTTGTGTTGTGTGTGTCCTATATGAGTGAGTACAAATAATCCTGCTACATTAACTTATTGATGCTTGCTTTTATCAGTGATGACGCAGTTATTAGCTGTTCAATGTTGCATGATAATGCTATTATCTACGTGCTATTCTTGTAACATATCTTTTGATTTACAATGTTCGAAGTTATTATGTTTATAATGCTATTGTCACGCCCCTGGACTCTTTATGTTGTGTTTTCCCTCCCCAGGTGTGCCATGTTCCCTTTAATTAGTCATTTCTTGCACCTGTGTTTTCCCAATCACCCATCAGTTCAGCCCAGGAAAGGCTTCTGGTCCCCAGTTTAGCCCAGAAAGGGCTCCTAATTCCTAGTTTTGCCCAGGAAGGGCTCCTGATCCCCAATTCAGCCCAGGAAGGGCTCCAGCCCAAGAGCGCCCTCCAGTGCCTGTTCCTAGAAAGCGCCCTCCAGTGGCCGCTCCTAGAAAATGCCTGCCCTCCCACCCGCTCCAGCCTCCTCCACCGCTGTCAGCTGGCAGCCCCTCTGCTCGCCCTCAGACCACCATCATTGCGGTGCGAGCCCCGCGGGACTGCCATCCTCCAGTGTTGCCATGGCTGGAGTCTCCCTTGACTCCGCCTCCAGCCTCCAAGGCCTGGACTCCGCCTCGGCTCCATCAGCTCCACCGGGCTCCCTCGTCCCTCCAGCTCCGCCATGATCAGGCGTCGACCCGCCATCGCCTCTGGACTCCACTCGTCGCTCTGTCCCACCGGCTCCGTTGGGCTCCTTCCTTCCGCCAGCTCCACCTTGGTCCTCAGTCGCTCCTGCTCCGCCGCGGATCTCCGGATCTCTGTTGGTCGCCAGAGCCTTCGGCTCTTCCCTGGCCCCACTCTTCTGGCTACGCCTCGTCGGTCTGTCCCACCGGCTCCGTTGGGCTCCTTCCTTCCGCCAGCTCCACCTTGGTCCTCAGTCGCTCCTGCTCCGCCGCGGATCTCCGGATCTCCGCCTCCGCCTTGGTCGCCAGAGCCTTCGGCTCCACCCTGGCCCCCTAGATCCTCGGCATCCCCCTGGCTCGTTGGCTCTCCGTCTCCGCCTCGGGCCCCTCCACCACCTGCTCCGCCGCCGTTGGTCGGCCCCCTGGAGCCGGTGGCCATTCCTCCTCCATGGCTCCTCCCTCCGTCGGCTCCACCTTGGGCCGCTGTTATGGCTGTGGCCTGGGTCCTGCTGTGCTCTTTCTGCTCCGGGTCCCTCCTGTCTCCTCCCTCCGTCGTCTCTTCCCTGGAATCTGTCTGCCGGCCTCCTCCCGGGCGTCCGTCCTCCTCCTGAGCCTCCTCCCTAGTTCCCAACCACTCCCCTCCCCATGTTGTTTCTACGGTGCGAGGACGCAACTTCTGGGAGGGGGGAGTAATGTCACGCCCCTGGACTCTTTGTGTTGTGTTTTCCCTCCCCAGGTGTGCCGTGTTCCCTTTAATTAGTAATTTCTTGCACCTGTGTTTTCCCAATCACCCAGGGTTTAAAAGCCCCAGTCCTTTCAGTTAGTGTTTGTCGGTCCTCAAACGTCATTCCTTGTGTTCCAGTGTCTCCTACGTTCCCCTTATGATCATTAAAGACTGTGATTTGAAGTTATCTCTGTGTTTCCTTGCTCCTTGCCTCCCGAGAAGTGTGACAATCTGACATTGATTCCCACCTTTTTGTGGGTTAATAATCCCAGGTCCGAGAAGAAGGGAACAGCTGAGAAAGCCAGTGGGAAAGAGGAAGCATGTGTCTTGTTCCGGTGTCTCCTACGTTCCCCGTGTGATCATTAAAGACTGTAAATTGAAGTTATCTCCATGTTTCCTCGTTCCTCGCTCCTCGCTCCTTGCCTCCCGAGAAGTGTGACAGCTATAGGTCATGTGGATAAATAATGATAGTGGATGCACTGTTATACAGAGTGTTTATACATCATGTTACTGTAAGAGGGGAGCAGCCTATAGTTGTATGTGATTAATAATATTTGTAATGGTGGTGTCATTAGAATACTGCTCTTTGTTTCTTTCAGAGAAACCACACCCTTCACCACAATCATACAGTTCATGCTTACTACCCAACCAACATTCTATCATGGGTCCCATGTGGACCCCATATGGGCTGTAAATATGGGCCCTACATGGGTTTGTCCATGGGTTCCATGTGGGCCCCATCTGAATTAGCCCATATGAATCTCATATGGGGCCTGACTGGGGCTAATGTGGGGCCCAACTGAGCAACACATATAAGACCCATATTGGTCCTACTTATGAACCACATGTGGGATATACTAGGGCCCAGTATGGGTACTGGACAGGCCACACATAGTGTATATGCATGTTTAGATTATTTTTTTGTTTTTTTTGAGGCATCTCACCTGGACAGTATAATTATAAATAATGATTGACTATATATATATATATATATATATATATATATATATAGTGGTGCGCGAGACATTTAAAAAGTAATTAGTTACATTACTAGTTACGTTACTTTTTTCTCCATGAAATTTATTAAATCCCAGCATACATGCTCTAGATAAATATTTGTTATTAAAGCATCAACAGTCACAGAACACTGTTATTTTTAACTAAAGCAAGAGGCTGCTGCGTGCATGGTTTGGCATGGCAGAATACCAGCAAAAAGCGCTGCATTTATAATCTCTAGAATACATCTCAGTTCATCGCAATCTCACACATCTCTGTTATAGCACAATAAATATATGCATAATGAATCGTTCATAATGTCTACAATTCGTGTGTTATAATGAGAGGATTCGT
>NW_015557145.1:89810-91763 GCF_001515605.1 Sinocyclocheilus anshuiensis
CCGTGATCGGCCCCGGCCCGATGTTGTACCTGGAAGCAGAAGTCCTGGAGTGCGAGGAACCACCGCGTCACCCGGGCGCTCGTGTCCTTCGCCCTGGACATCCACTGTAGTGGCGCATGGTCGGTGACGAGGGTGAACCGGCGGCCCCAGAGGTAGTATTTCAACTCCAGGACTGCCCACTTTATGGCCAGGGCCTCTTTCTCCAGCGTCGCATACCTGGTTTCCGCAGGGGAGAGTTTCCTGCTGATATAGACCACGGGGTGTTTCTCTCCATCCCGGAGCTGGGAGAGGACTGCCCCTAAGCCGGTGCCGGAGGCGTCGGTATATAGGGTGAAGGGGCAGCCGAAGTCTGGGGCGTCTTCTCCTGGGAGCCCGGGGAGAGGGGCACTTGCCAATATCCTTTGGTGAGGTCCAAGGTGCTGATGTATCGAGCCTTGCCCAGCCGGTCCAAGAGCTCATCCACCCGCGGCATGGGATAGCCATCAAAGGCGGAAACTTGATTGACCTTCCTGAAGTCATTACAGAACCGGAGGGTGTTGTCCGGCTTTGGAACCATCACGATGGGGCTGGCCCAAGGGCTACGGCAGGGGGGCCGCTGCCGGACTACGACTCCTGGTGGTGTGCGGACCTCGTGTTCGATGACGGTGGTTCTACCCGGGGTCTCACTGAACACATCCTGGAACTGACTGCTGACTGACCCGAGTTCCGCTTTCTGGGTCGCCGACAGCTGCGGTTCCATGTCCACTACTGGGGGCCCGGGGCCCGGTAGCGCGGCGAGTTGCTCGGGCCGGGGAACCCACTTCTTGAGCAAGTTGACGTGGTAGATTTGCTCCGGCCGCACCCGGTACGTCACCGGTCCCATCCGTTCCACTACGGTGTAGGGCCCCTGCCAGGTCGCCAGAAACTTGCACGCAGCTGTCGGGACCAATACCACCACTCGATCGCCTGGCTAGAACTCCCGGGCCTCCCGGGCCTGGTCGTACAGCCGTTGCTGGGCGCGCTGGGCGGTCACGAGATGTTCCTTAACCAGCGGCATCAGCGGCATGATCCTTTCTCTCATCTCCCGCACGTGCTCGACGAGGCTCCGAAGGGGGGCGGGTTGGTTCTCCCATGCTTCCCGAGCCACGTCTAGAAGGCCCCTGGGCTGTCTCCCAAACAGCAGTTCGAAGGGGGTGAAGCCTGTGGAGGCCTGTGGTACTTCCCGGACTCCAAAGAGCACGTACGGGATCATGAGGTCCCAGTCACGCCCATCTTCGGCCACCACCCGCTTCAGCATCCGTTTGAGCGTCTGGTTAAACCGCTCCACCAGGCCATCCGTCTGCGGGTGGTAGACCGACGTCCTCAACTGTTGGACCTTGAGGAGGTGACAGAGGTCCGCCATGACCCGGGACATGAAGGGGGTACCCTGGTCAGTCAGGATTTCCTTCGGGATCCCGACGCGGCTGGCCAGCAGAAACAGTTCGCGGGCAATGTTCTTGGCGTTGGCCGCTCGAAGTGGAATGGCTTCCGGGTACCGGGTGGCATAGTCCAGGATAACCAGGATGTGCTCATGTCCCCGGGCAGACTTCGGCAGCGGTCCCACCAGATCCATCCCGATCCGCTCGAAGGGCACATCGATGACGGGTAGTGGAATGAGCGGGCTGGGGGGAGGACGGCACGGAGACGTCTGCTGGCAGGTGGGACAGCTACGGCAGAACCGTTTCACTTCCGCCTCTAGTCCGGGCCAGTGAAAACAGTCCCGGATGCGTTGGACGGTATTGTCGGCTCCTAGGTGTCCCGCCATTGGGTGGCCGTGTGCCAGCTCCATGACCGTCTCCGTCTTGGTGGTAGGCACGACCAGGATGAATTTGTCCTCAACCTGCCTGTGGGCGACACAGTACAGCAGACCATTGCGTATTTCGAAATGAGGGAGGGGGTGGGGGCCCGGGAGCCTGTCTACCTCATCAATGCGGC
>NW_015557145.1:95978-96851 GCF_001515605.1 Sinocyclocheilus anshuiensis
GTTTGCCGCACGAAGAGGAATGGCTTCCGGGTACTGGGTGGTGTAGTCCAGGATGACCAGGATGTGCTCATGTCCCCGGGCAGACTTCGGCAGCGGTCCCACCAGATCCATCCCGATCCGCTCGAAGGGCACATCGATGACGGGTAGTGGAATGAGCGGGCTGGGGGGAGGACGGCACGGAGACGTCTGCTGGCAGGTGGGACAGCTACGGCAGAAACGTTTCACTTCCGCCTCTAGTCCGGGCCAGTGGAAACGGTCCCTGATGCGTTGGACGGTGTTTTCGGCCCCTAGGTGCCCCGCCATTGGCTGGCCATGTGCCAGCTCCATGACTGTCTCTGTCTTTATTTTAGGCACGACCAAGAGGAATTTTTCCTCCCCCCGCCTGTGGGCGACACAGTACAGCAGACCATTTCTTATTTCAAAATGAGGGAGGGGGTGTGAGCCCGGAAGCCTGTCTACCTCATCCACTCGGCGCACTTGATCCCAACAGTTCCGCAGGCGGTCGTCCTCCCGTTGCTCCCTGCCGAACGAGCCCCAGGGACGTGACCTGCGAAAACACATCGAGGTAGACAGATGGAAGGTTAGCTGGTTGACACTCACCCTCCCTCTCGCTGTCCGTCGCTAGGTAGGCCGGCCTTGGGCTGGGCGGTCCCCGACGGGGTCGCCGTGGCCCGTTCCGGGCGGTACGGCCTGGCATCCTGGGTCCGAGGAGGAGCTTCTGGAACCCCGGCCAGTCCCGTCCCAGGAGCAGAGGTACGGGGAGGTCTCGCACAATGCCCACCTCGATGGCCCAGGTCCCGGGCTCCGCTGAAATCCGCACTGTACGGGCCGGTACATAGCGGGTGTCTCCGTGCACACACGTCAGCGGCAACT
>NW_015557145.1:96865-98808 GCF_001515605.1 Sinocyclocheilus anshuiensis
TCCCAACAGTTTCGCAGGCGGTCGTCCTCGCGTTGTTCCCTGCCGAACGAGCCCCCGGTCGTGACCTGTGAAAACACATCGAGGTAGACAGACGGAAGATTAGCTGGCTGACACTCACCCTCCCTCTCGCTGTCCGTCGCCAAGTAGACCGGTCTCGGGCTGGGCGGTCCCCGACGGGTTCACCGTGACCCGTTCCGGGCGGTACGACCTGGCGTCCTGGGGCCGAGGAGGAGCTTCTGGAACCCCGGCCAGTCCCGTCCCAGGAGCAGAGGTACGGGGAGGTCTCGCACAATGCCCACCTCGACGGCCCAGGTCCCGGGCTCCGCTGAAATCCGAACCATGCGGGCCGGCACATAGTGGGTGTCTCCATGCACACACGTAAGTGGCAGCTCTGACTTCTGTTCGGGCCTTGGTTTTACCAGGGTAGGTTGCACTAGGGTGACTGAACTGCCGGAATTCAACAAGGCCTGCACTGGTTTCCCCTCTAGCTTGACCATCCGGCTGGGACCCGGGGAAAGTCTGTCCTGGTGCAGGAAACACCCGGCCATCCAGGCTCGGGCCGTCGGTGCTGGGGGTTCAGTGGGCATTGGTTCATCCATGAAGTCGGGGACCGCTGGTCTGCTGCCTGGCCGCGGTGCACCTTCGAGCGGACGCCGCTCCATCACCCTGCGGGGCACCAGGCACCTCTCCCCTGCCTCGCGGGCGTTAGTCGCCTCCGCCAGCTCGACCGCTTCAACAAGACTGTGGATGTCATGTGGATTCTGCATACCACTATACCGGCCAACGAGTTGGTGTTTTTTCAATGTATGCTTCAGACACAGGTCACGACGAGGCGTTCCCCATAGCGACCCCTAGAGGACGCAGTTCGAAGTTCCCATGAAAGGGAACATTGTGCAATTCTGAGTGTGCTACACACAGGTGAGTGGGCTGGACAAACCAGCTGTAGAAACATACTCTTTTCTCTCTATATGCACCAGACACTTTCTTATAAACACTCCATGTTACAAGAACTTAATATGATAACACAAATGTTTACTTGTGAATGCACCACAAATCACATTGCACTACTTCTTAACCTTAAATACCTCTTTTGCACAATATCATAGTCTGTCTTAGGTTTTGTGCCTGTATAGTCAACTATTTATAGTATATGTATAGTTACTACTATAGACTACTGCTTCAGAAAAGTTAGCTATGTAGGTCTAAAAATTGTTCTTATGTCTAGTGTTGTAAGTTTATATTTATGTTTATTTATGTAGCACCATGGTCGTGCGAGACACCACATTTCGTTCCACTGTATGTCCACACATGTAGCGGAATAGCAATAAAGCTCGACTTGACTTGACTTGATTTTGAACTTTAATCATGACAGCCATAATAAATTTGGTGGTACACAGCCTGAAAGCCCATATTTCAGAACTTAACTTATGTCAGAAAGCAAATTCAGAATTATGTCATTCAAAATTAGTGCCAAATCGGCTGGTGAGGAAATTCATTTTTCCCTCAGGTGAAAATGGCGGCTAGACAGCCACAAAATACAACAGGAAAGCATAAAATAACCTGCAATTTACCTGCATATCTTCGCTCTGCATCCACGTCCTTGATTTACTAAAACGGTTGAGATGAGTGACCCGTCTCCCGCTTCGCCGGCGCCGCCGCTCCACTGCGACGTATGGAGGTAAGCCTCGATGTCATCATTCTCGGTCAACCGGACGAGGTATTGGTGAGCCTTGACGGGTGCTTCCGGGAGGGGCATGCGCCCCGCCACCCTGGCCTGCAGTTGTTCCACGACCCGGTCAGTATACTCCTGTCCTCTTCAAACTCATCGGCCAGATCCACCTGCGATCCCCACGTGCTCATTCCCTTCCGTGCCTCAGCAGCGGCGGGGCCTGAATCGCGGGAAGCAGACAGCTGCCCCTTTTTCCTCGAAAAGAGAGACAAAC
>NW_015557145.1:99402-100099 GCF_001515605.1 Sinocyclocheilus anshuiensis
AAAAAACGCTCGCAGTGCACGCCGATTGCCCCCTTGGAGGCATCGCATGCGTGCTCTTCGCCCAAACAAATAACGCATAGATCGTGTGTGTCATCAGATGTTAAACAACGTCAACACGGATGCACACATCCTTAAACGCTTTGCTAGTGCTCGCCATAATGAGATGAATAGAGATCGCTCTTACCACCGAAATGCACGCTTCAAACAAAACAGTCAATGAAGACGAAGAAGAGAATGATGTGTGCACCCGGCGCCTATTTATACTATAGTCGCATCGGTAACTATACCGGCCAACGAGTTGGTGTTTTTTCAATGTATGCTTCAGACACAGGTCACGACGAGGCGTTCCCCATAGCGACCCCTAGAGGACGCAGTTCGAAGTTCCCATGAAAGGGAACATTGTGCAATTCTGAGTGTGCTACACACAGGTGAGTGGGCTGGACAAACCAGCTGTAGAAACATACTCTTTTCTCTCTATATGCACCAGACACTTTCTTATAAACACTCCATGTTACAAGAACTTAATATGATAACACAAATGTTTACTTGTGAATGCACCACAAATCACATTGCACTACTTCTTAACCTTAAATACCTCTTTTGCACAATATCATGTACAGTTATTATGTAAAGTACTTGTATAGTCTGTCTTAGGTTATGTATGTATAGTCAACTATTTATAGTATATGTATAGTTA
>NW_015557145.1:102751-125808 GCF_001515605.1 Sinocyclocheilus anshuiensis
AAAAAACGCTCGCAGTGCACGCCGATTGCCCCCTTGGAGGCATCGCATGCGTGCTCTTCGCCCAAACAAATAACGCATAGATCGTGTGTGTCATCAGATGTTAAACAACGTCAACACGGATGCACACATCCTTAAACGCTTTGCTAGTGCTCGCCATAATGAGATGAATAGAGATCGCTCTTACCACCGAAATGCACGCTTCAAACAAAACAGTCAATGAAGACGAAGAAGAGAATGATGTGTGCACCCGGCGCCTATTTATACTATAGTCGCATCGGTAACTATACCGGCCAACGAGTTGGTGTTTTTTCAATGTATGCTTCAGACACAGGTCACGACGAGGCGTTCCCCATAGCGACCCCTAGAGGACGCAGTTCGAAGTTCCCATGAAAGGGAACATTGTGCAATTCTGAGTGTGCTACACACAGGTGAGTGGGCTGGACAAACCAGCTGTAGAAACATACTCTTTTCTCTCTATATGCACCAGACACTTTCTTATAAACACTCCATGTTACAAGAACTTAATATGATAACACAAATGTTTACTTGTGAATGCACCACAAATCACATTGCACTACTTCTTAACCTTAAATACCTCTTTTGCACAATATCATAGTCTGTCTTAGGTTTTGTGCCTGTATAGTCAACTATTTATAGTATATGTATAGTTACTACTATAGACTACTGCTTCAGAAAAGTTAGCTATGTAGGTCTAAAAATTGTTCTTATGTCTAGTGTTGTAAGTTTATATTTATGTTTATTTATGTAGCACCATGGTCGTGCGAGACACCACATTTCGTTCCACTGTATGTCCACACATGTAGCGGAATAGCAATAAAGCTCGACTTGACTTGACTTGATTTTGAACTTTAATCATGACAGCCATAATAAATTTGGTGGTACACAGCCTGAAAGCCCATATTTCAGAACTTAACTTATGTCAGAAAGCAAATTCAGAATTATGTCATTCAAAATTAGTGCTATATCGGCTGGTGAGGAAATTCATCCCTCTTGTGGAAAAATGTGGCTAGACCACCACAATATACATCAAGAAAGCATAAAATAAACAAAAATTGGCAATACGACTTGATAAATGTCAGGCAAAAACAACATTACACGTCAGAGTCAACAAAAATTACCTCAATTTTAAACCTCAGAGACATTTTACGTTATTAACTGTTATGTCCCTCAAAAACATAGATTAGTTTAATAGCTATTGTAGTTTAAAGGTAATTTAAACTGTAAAAACAAAGTTTCCAATGCTTGAAAACACATATTAAGAAAGACATGTTTAGAAAATCTGCATTTACCTGCATATTTTCGCTCCCCATCCACGTCCTTGATTTGCTGAAACGATTGAGATGAGTGACTCCCGTCTCCTGCTTCACCGGCACCACCGCTCCACTGCGCTTGGAAGAAACAGTATCCTTATGACGGGGCGGGAATTCCTCTAATTTTAAAATGTTTTAATATTTTATATTTTAAATGTCCGCTTATTTTTAACAAATATCTATGATATTATGATATGAAATTATGTGGATAAATTCGAAATGAAACGCTGAATGCATCAGAACTACTTTGTCAAGCAGAAGGTGTTGTCAGAGACGAGATAATGTTGAGCGTATAGCTCCCATGTGAGACACATTTAAATTCTGGAATTTGTGATTGTCCCTGCTAAAATGTGTAGGCTACAGTAAAAGAAAACAAATATATTTTGATAAATGCATAAGCAGGCTAACATTGTAATATTGATAATTCAAACAAAATGAAATATCACAATAGAAAATAATGCATTTTCATATAAAAAGTAGTTATATTGATCAGATCCATAAAATCTATATTCTTTGTTAAAGAGTGACTGTTAACCAAAAATGTAAAGGTATATGGATGTATTTTAAGTGTAAAATAATTTTGCCCACATAGATCCCATAAAGGTTGTGAACACATTGTGTGAAACACACATGGGACCCACATAAATTGCCCATTTTCAGCACATGCCCACATGGAACCCATGCTGCCCTGGTATAACCAAGATGGGGCCCACATATCAATGTTTGGCTGTGTACAACTGATATGCACCCAGCAATACAGTACAAAGGGACCATTGCCTGACAGATTAAAGTACATTACAACTTATCAATATTCAGAATAAGCTAAAAAATGTTTTGTCCACAGAAAGCCTGTGTAGGGCCCATCAAATAAGTTACGCGTGTCAGTTGAATTGCACTACTTCTTAACCTTAAATACCTCTTTTGCACAATATCATAGTCTGTCTTAGGTTTTGTGCCTGTATAGTCAACTATTTATAGTATATGTATAGTTACTACTATAGACTACTGCTTCAGAAAAGTTAGCTATGTAGGTCTAAAAATTGTTCTTATGTCTAGTGTTGTATGTTTATATTTATGTTTATTTATGTAGCACCGTGGTCCTGCGAGACACGACATTTCATTCCACAGTATGCCCACACATGTAGTGGAATGACAATAAAGCTCGACTTGACTTGACTGACACACATCAGACCATGTACATGATGTTTTGGGACTTAGCAGGTTGGTAAGGTGAAATAAAACAGTCACAAAATTTGTACAAAATGTACAATAATAATAATAAAAAAAAAGCGTCATTGTTATTTTCGGTCAACTGGCAGTGGAAAAATTACAAATGGCTATAATCTTTGCAGCGACTGAGCAAACTTGTCCCCTTCCCATAACCTTCCATAGTATCCTTATGACGGGGCGGGAATTCCTCTAATTTTAAAATGTTTTAATATTTTATATTTTAAATGTCCGCTTATTTTTAACAAATATCTATGATATTATGATATGAAATTATGTGGATAAATTCGAAATGAAACGCTGAATGCATCAGAACTACTTTGTCAAGCAGAAGGTGTTGTCAGAGACGAGATAATGTTGAGCGTATAGCTCCCATGTGAGACACATTTAAATTCTGGAATTTGTGATTGTCCCTGCTAAAATGTGTAGGCTACAGTAAAAGAAAACAAATATATTTTGATAAATGCATAAGCAGGCTAACATTGTAATATTGATAATTCAAACAAAATGAAATATCACAATAGAAAATAATGCATTTTCATATAAAAAGTAGTTATATTGATCAGATCCATAAAATCTATATTCTTTGTTAAAGAGTGACTGTTAACCAAAAATGTAAAGGTATATGGATGTATTTTAAGTGTAAAATAATTTTGCCCACATAGATCCCATAAAGGTTGTGAACACATTGTGTGAAACACACATGGGACCCACATAAATTGCCCATTTTCAGCACATGCCCACATGGAACCCATGCTGCCCTGGTATAACCAAGATGGGGCCCACATATCAATGTTTGGCTGTGTACAACTGATATGCACCCAGCAATACAGTACAAAGGGACCATTGCCTGACAGATTAAAGTACATTACAACTTATCAATATTCAGAATAAGCTAAAAAATGTTTTGTCCACAGAAAGCCTGTGTAGGGCCCATCAAATAAGTTACGCGTGTCAGTTGACCACCTTTAACTTATTTGAGTTACATTTTTTGAATGGGATAGATTTTAGGTGGGACGTCCAGATCTCAGCTTCTATAACAGATATCAAGCTGAAACATGCGTTCCTGTGCTAGTCTGGACATGCCCTGTGCATGGTGTGAATTCCAAGAAGATTGGAGAAACTTGAAAATTTGACTAAAAAAACTGTAAGGATTTTTTTGGGTTGAATTTTCAAGTTTCTCAAATCTTCTTGAAATTCACAACATGAGTAGGGCATGTCCAGACTAGCATGAGGGGCCACATATTTCGAATTGGAGCTGTTTGGAACCATCGTGACCATTCCGCGGGTTGTACACCAAGCACCTATGAAAATCAATGGGATAAGTTGCACATGTCAGTGCAACTCAGATTTCACAAGACATTGCATAGCAAGAACTACACAGTGCGGGAGTCTTACTGTTCTGAAGATATTGAACTTCTGTCCTTGTCATTTAGACCCTTTTACCTCCCTAGGGAGTTTGGACAATTGTTTATAACTGTCGTCTATATTCATGCACAGGTGAACTTCCGGGCTGCGGCAAACCTTATATATGATGTTGTTGCTCAGTTGGAAAACATTGCACCAGATGCTCCTAAATTTGTACTGGGGGATTTGAATGGTTGTTCTATAGCGCATGTACTGCCTCATTTTTATCAGTATATTTCTTGTCCCACTAGAGGAGAAATGGTACTTGATTTGTGTTTTGGAAATATTAAGAATGCATATAAGGGGTACTCAAAACCACCCTTGGGTGATTCAGACCACAATGTGATACATTTGGTTCCTCTTTATAAACAGCGGCTTAAAACCAGCAAGCCTGAGCTGAGAACCATCCATATATGGAATGAGGAATCTGTGGACTGTCTTAGAGGATGTTTTGATTGTACAGTATGGCATGTCTTTATAGATACTAGTGAGGATTTAAATGAGCTAAATAATGTGGCGACAGATTATATAAATTTTTGTGTGGCTAATGTCATAAAAACAAAATGTATTAAAAGTTATCCAAATGACAAACTGTGAATAAATTGGGAATTAAAAGCAGCATTGAAGAAGAAAAAGCAAGCTTTTCAGACACGGGAGAGAGCACAGGTTAAAGTAATGCAAAAATAAATTAAATATATTATTTAACTAGTGTGAAGGCGCACGACTCGCCGTCGCTTTAGTGATAGCGCTGTGTTTCTCACACATGCAAAGAGAGAGAGCGAGAGTCTTCCATACCACGGTGAATCGATGCGCTACATGTAAACTATATTCTTTGTTGTATTTTCCTGTCAAGAATTATTCAGCTTTTAAGAACAAGCAGAAGATATGCTGGTTACTCGGCAGTGGGCAGAGCTAATGCGCGAACAGCTCTCGTTGGTTGGCGCTCATCTATTACCGTCCCCGTTTTGATTTCAGCAAATCAGTTCGAGCGAACGCTGACAACGTGATTAATATTCATGAACCCAGCAGATAATAGTAGTAGTAGTAGTAGTAGTAGTATCTTTTAATAATAATTACTATTACCTATGACCAACAATATCTTAAACACCACCACCAGTCCTAAGTTCAGTTAAAATGACAAATATGCATTCATTCATGGTTACCCAGTTTTAGTTCTAATCACTAGTTCTATCATGAAATAGTGCTTAATTATCATAATATCATAATATAATGCTTGATTGGCTGAAGTTAAGAGTGCACATTCAGTTATTTAAGAAGCTGTTCAAAATAGTATATCAGTCTGGCGAGTAAACAAAAAAATGTACTAGCCGATGTCGATTATATTGCCAAGGTGTGCGTAGAGGGTTACCCGTGGTATTTACCCTTTATACAAATGAATGTAGAGGTTTCTCATCTGATGTTTTTAATGTCAAATATGCTGACGATATGGCAATTGTTGGTTTGATCACTGAAGATGAAGTGGAGTATCGTAGAGGTGTGGATGAGTTTGTTGATTGGTGTCAATCTAGTTTCCTTCAGTTAAACATCAGGAAAATTAAAGAAATTATTTTTGACTTCAGAACAAGAAAAGACACACATCAACAAATAACTGTTAATGGTGAGGGCATTGCAGTTGTAAATTAATATAAATATCTAGGGACAATCATTGATGTAAAACTGAGATGGGATGTAAATACAGCAGCTGTTTACAAGAAAGGGCTGCAACAATTATATTTCATGTGTAAGCTTCGACAGTTTGGTGGGGATACATATATGTTGGCTCTATTCTATCGTTCATTTGTGAAGAGTATTTTGACTTTCAGCTTGGTTGCTTGGTATTTCTCACTGTCCATAGTAAATAAGAACAAACTAAATAAAATTGTTAATATGGCTAGTAAGATTGTAGGTAAACAACAGCATAGTCTGATAAAACTATGTGAATTTCGAGCTGTAAGGAAAAGCCATGCAATTATTTGGGATGCATCATATCCTCTTTGTGGTGAATGAGTTATTGCCATCTGGTCGAAGGTACAGGGTACCATTATTACAGACTGCCCATGCACAAAGATCTTTTATATCATCCAGTATAGCTCTGTTAAATTATTTTTTTGTGATATCACAGTTGTCATTTTACATCTATGGCAGTGATTCTGTTGTTGTGAGAGGGATGTTGTTTGATGCTGGTTGTATTTATTTGTAATGTGTTGTAACCTGTTGATGTTTGTATTTGTTAATTATTGATGTTGATCACTGAAGAGTTGCCACAGATACAAAAATAATTTCCAAATGGACAATAAACTAAACTAACTAGGCCCTCTACGACATACCGAGAGGGCTAGGTCAAGATCCCAAAAATATATATATATTTTATTCTTCATACAACTCTCTTACATAGAGCTCTATGGGGGAAAGGCCTGTGCAGCTGTTACATTCTCAGGGCCTAATAGGCTTAGGAAGCATCTAGAGCCACGAAACTCCGATTCGGGGGCCGTGACGGTCGTCTGTGATGAATTTCGGGGTCCTGCGACCTTTTGACCCCTCTGTTTCCAACATCCCACGTGCAACTTATTTAATGGAAACTTCACAGGTGGTTTGTGGTCAAGTGGGTCTTTTTTCAGCCAAATAAGCAGACAAGGACACGGACTGGACGGCGCCCTCAGGGACCGTGATGTAATATGTATGTCAATTTCGGGACGATCGGACCTTTCTTTCTACTGAATTGAATAAGTTTACCCAAACTTCACGTGCTGGTAGTGTAGGGGCCCCTGAATGTTGACGAGTATCTACCTTAAACACAAAGTTGTTTTTGCACATTAGCAAAAAAATCTCTCACACATGCCTCTTGGTCACATAGCCCCTAAGACTGTCTTGAATGAACATAAGTGCTCTGATGTGAAAAATTGTCCTTACTGAAACACATACTTAGAACCCATCTAGAACTCCGAAACTCTGGATCCTGAATCGGGGGCACCTGGACTACCACCGTGCCGAATTTCGGGGCCCTGTGACCTTTTGACCCACTTGCAACTTATTCAATGGAAACTTCACAGGTGGTTTGTGGTCAAGTGGGTCTTTTTGGTCCAATTAAGCAGACACGGAACTCTGGACGCTGTCCCAGGGGACAGTGACGAGACATATATGTTAATTTCAGGGTGATCGGACTCTGTCCACGAATCACCTGTAAAAAACAAATGGAATAAGTTGCACGTGTCAACGGCCCCTGTTCGGTCCCTGGGAGTCTGAGGGGCCCCAAACTTCACAGAAGGTGGCGTCAAGTGGCCCCTGACAACATACCGAGAGGGCAAATTCTAGCAACGCGAAACAACACTTCCTGTCCATTGTCAACGAAACACCATTGAAAATGCAGAAGTTAGTCACCAATGAAAATGCATGAAAAGGATAAGCTGTATGTGGGATGCTCTGCTGTTTTGGCCCCTGGGGGCCGTTTTGGCCTCAAACTTGGCCTGCTGGTAGTCACTGGGGCCCAGAAAGACCCTACAGGATGGAGAAGGCTGAAGCATGTATGGATCATGCCGAGCTGCTCAAACGCACACTTAGGAACAACATAGAACTTTGAAACTCTGGATCGCACCTTGGAGGCCCCTCGGCTACCCTTGTATCGAATTCCGAGGTCCTGTGACCTTTCGGAACCGATTTACCACAGTGAGATATGTCTCACAGTGACAAAAAAACAGTTGTTTAGGGGGCAAGAAAGGTACCTTGTGCCCAGACAGTCGACTGGGCACGATAGCCACTCCATGTATATGACGAAGAGTACGATGGAGTACAGGTGGTTAGGCCACAGTAGGTACTTGGTGGTCATGAGGAAAACTATGGTGAAGGCTCTGGTGAAGTCAGTGTCAGAAGAGGTGTTTCAGAGTTTACAAGGAAGAGCATAGGCATTTTGGGTCAGAATAGGCACTTTGTGGACGATGAGGAAGACTATGGTGAAGTTTAGGTGTTTAGGGTTCACAATAGGCACTCCGTGGATGATGAGGAAGACTATGGTGAAGTTTAGGTGTTTAGGGGTTAGAATAGGCACTCTGTGGGCATGAGAGAGACTATGGTGAAGTTTAGGTGTTTAGGTGTCACAATAGGCACTTTGTGGCAATGAGGAAGACTATGGTGACGATTAGGTGGTTAGGGGTCAAAATAGGCATTTGGTGGACGATGAGGAAGACTATGGTGAAGTTTAGGTGTTTAGGGGTCACAATAGGCACTTTGTGGGAATGAGGTAGACTATGGTGAAGTTTAGGTAGTTAGAGGTCAAAATAGGCACTCTGTGGCACTGAGGAAGACTATGGTGAAGAATAGGAGCTTAGGGGACTCTGTAGGCACTTGGTCTGCAGGTGGTCTGCCACACAGCTCTTGGGGACCCCTAGAGGCGTCCGTAACTAGCCTATGGCCTGTTTTGATGACTTACCTGCGTTTTCAGAAAACGTCCACATCACCATTAGAATAAGTGGCTTGTGTCGTCCCTCGCACCAACTATTTGTCTACTAGCAACTTATTTGAATGGAAAATTTCCCACAAACCACCTACACAGCCTTTCCATGCATAAACGTTGTTTTCTTAAAAACACAAACATGTACATTCATGCTGCTCACATTTTATTGTAGCCCAGTTTGTGCTGATTAAAGTGTAATCGGACTTTAGCTATTAATGCATTTTTAAGATACTGAAAAAAATAATTGTCAGGCATTTCAAAACTTCTCCAGGGCCCCAAAACCCCCTCAGGCCCCAGAGGGTTAAGGGGGCAAGCACAACAGAAGCAAGCATCAAACAGACTGCAGCAATGAGTAATTTAAGCCATTTTAAGATGACTTTAGTGAAAATGGCTGAAAAATCATGGAAATAACCTCTAGTAATATGATTTAATGGCTTATCACTTTTGACCAATAGATGCCGCTGTTATCAAATTGATGTGGTGTGTTCTGTGTGAGGTGACAATGGCACACACAAGGTTTGGTGTCAACATGTCAAAGCTTTGCAGAGATACAGCCTCAGATGTAGTCTGTAGATGTAGCATCATGCCTCAAAATTGTTGTGTTGCTATACAAAAACAGTTTTGTCTATCATCACGAAATCCATAACTTTTTGTCAGCAAAGTCTGAAGATGATTGGACTTGATTTTGGTAAAAATTGGACCAATGGTCGAGGACGAGTTAGAAAAAGTAAGTTTTCAACGTAAATCAAAATGGCGGACAGAAGTAAGTAAGTACTTTATTTATAGCACCTTTCTAGAGCAAGCGTCACAAAGTGCTTTACATCAAAAACATACAACAATTAAGAGAACAATTTAGAGAACACACACACACACACAAAAAAAAACGTCTCAGGTTACGCATGTAACCATGGTTCCCTGAGAACAGGGAATGAGACGCTGCGTCCTCTAGAGGGCGCTAGGGGAACGCCTTTCAGTGCGTCCGGTGTCTGAAGCATGAATGAAAAAACGACAATGAGCTTGACATTGGCAGGCGGCAGCCTATGAGGTAAACAATTAAGTGAGTGCGGGTATAAAAGAGCACCTGCGGAAAATGTCATCCACTTCTTTGTCTGAAGTAGACGCAGGCAGGAATGCCCGAAGCATGTACAGGCAGGCTCAAAGCTCGCCAGCGTCGTAGACTATCTCACCTACCAAAGTACGGAATTCTAAGAGTGGAGGTCTCAGCATAACGACTCTTTAGAATGAGAGGAGACCTGGCTACACTCAACGCCAGGGGCAGTTAGTGAGGCTCAAGAGCCTACACATTAATACTGCCTAAGCGGAGCTATGCAAAGTGGAGGCTTCAGAAGAATGACTCTCTTAAACGAGAGGAAGCCCAACAAACCTCAACCATAGTTGAGCGGCTCTTAAGAGTGGAGGTCTCAGCATAACGACTACCTAACGTGAGAGGAGACCTAGCTACACTCAACGCCAGAGGCAGTTAGTGAGGCTAAAAAAAAGGAAGAGCCTACAAACTCATATTGCTGCCAAAGACAGAGTTCTAAAGAGCGGAGGCTTCAGCAGGATGACTCTCCTAAACGGGCAGTTAGTGAGGCTCAAAAAGAAAGAGCCTAACACTCATATTACTGCCAAAGACGGAGTTCTGAAGAGCGGAAGTTTGGAGGATCTCAGATTCCTGCTGGAATTATAAGGTTGCAATAACTAATTTAAATAAACAGGAGCTTGACCATGCAATGCTCTAAACACCAAGACAAGAATTTTATATTGAATTCTAAATTTGACTGGTAGCCAATGTAAAGTAATTAAAGGGCACCTATTATGCAAAATCCACTTGTACATGGTGTTTGGACATGAATGTGTGTTGGCAGTGTGTGAACACAACCACCCTACAATGATAAAAATCCACCCACTCCTCATTTTTCAATCCCCTTTAAACCAAGTCAGTCTCTCTAGGCGTGCCATTTTGAATATCATGCAATGTGACGTCACATTGCATAGGGCCACATTGCATAGGGCCACGGGGTTGATTGACAGCCCTGCATTGCTATAGTTTCCGCCCTCAGCGGTTGTACGCTGTCCTCCATTTTCTCCACGCTCGAGCAGCTGTAACATCAACAATGTCTCACAAGCAATCCCGGTGCTCTGTGTTTGGATGTAAGGCTGAACATAAGAGTCTTCATTTTCTCCAAACATCTGAGCTGCTGACCCAGTCAACAATTTGATCTCACAATGATGTCACCATGAGCTCACATGATTCTCATGGTGTGGTCACAAACTTAACGACTAACTGAATCATTCTAAGACTGAACTGAAAAGACTTATGATTTTAAATGCTGACTGTAAACACCAACTGAACGCAAACGGCTCTGACACATTTGGGTGTGATCAGTTTTAAGTATCAAATTACATTCATAACCAGCCTTACAGTTGTGTAGTGTGTTCCTGGCTTAACTATTTAACTTAACTAATCTCAGCTGGCAAGATGGCTGGTTCACATGTACCTGACTAATTTGCTAACATGGGGCCAGGCCACAGTGCATATTGGTATTATAATATCATATTAGCATATGTGAATAGCAATTAAAGAAACCACTCACCATTTCTCCAGTGTAACAATTCCACAGTCAACAGTCCGAGGACGCTGTGGATTACTTTCATTTTTCAAGGTAATGTGCCTCAATATCTACCTAAATACGTGTATCACTCCAGACTCCTTTGTGAATGTCATGTCGTTATAGTGCTTAGCATTTTAACCGTATTTGTGTGCGTACATTAAGTATGTTTTAACTGATCAACGCTGCACTTGTGAGATTAGTTCGCGCCATTCGTAACGCGAGATTCGTTCGGTAGCACGGTCGCGCGGCTCGGTCAATTGATCTGCGCTGATGACAGGATGTCATTATAGTGCTTAGCATTTTAACCGTATTTGTTTGCGTACATTAAGTATTTTTTTAGTGATCAGCGCTGCGCTTGTGAGATTAGTTTGAGCCGATTGTAATATGAGATTCGTTCAGTCAATTGATCCGCGCCAATGACAGGTCAGTGCGGCGCGAGCTCTTTAACATTGCACTGTTTCGTCCCACTTTCAGTACATTTGGCTTCCCATGTGTACGGCTAAACACCGGTTCACTCGCTCTCAGTTATGTTGCTTCTACCAGCTGTTTATTGCTGTAGGTATGCAACGCAGAGAGACGCCCTATTCTGGAGACGGGGTGGGAATATGCAGCTCATTTGCATTTAAAGTGATACACTCCAAACAGCTCTTTTTTAGAACAGCTCTTTTTTAGACACACCCCGAAAATGACATATTCCAGCTGTTATAATAAATGATCTGTTTGGTATTTTGGGCTGAAACTTCACAGACACATTCTGGAGACACCCAAGGCCAATATTACATCTTGTAAAAAGGGGCATAATAGGTGCCCTTTGAAATTGGTGTTACATGGGATATCTTTGATGACTTAGTTAAAAGCTTAGCAGCAACATTTTGGACCACTTGTAATCGTTTCAGGGATGAATTACTGAGACACGTAAAAAGAGAGTTACAATAATCAAGGCGGGAGGAAATAAAAACATGTATGATCATCTAAATCACCACTATTGACACAAATGGCCTTAATTTCGCAATGTTTCTCAACTGATTTTCTCAACAATTTTTAACCAGATATTTAACATGTTGATCAAGGTTCAAAGCTTGACCCATATGAAGACCTAAATTACGAAGGGAAGGTTTAACAGAATGTGATAAAGAACCACGACTTTCCATCACCTTAGGAAGAACACCTGCAGGAGCAGAGATACTTCTGTTTTTTTCAGAGTTTAACTGCAGGTAATTGTTAGCCATCCAGACTTTTATTGTATTTATACAATTTAAAAGAAGAGATAATTTCGTCATTTCATGGGGCTTAAAAGAGATATAAAGTTGAATGTCATCTGCCTAGCAATGATAGCATATACCTTGAAAAGTATTTATCAGTTGCCTCAGAGGCAACAAATACAAAGCAAAAAGCAGCGGGACCAAAACAGAACCCTGGGGAACCCCACAGGAGAAAGATGCTGTTGACGAGGCATAATTTTGAACTCTAACGAAAAAGGTCTTTCTGATAAGTAAGAGGAGAACCATTTCAAAGCTGTTCCAGAGATACCAACATACCGTCTGAGCCTCTCAACTAATATACAGTGATCCACAGTATCAAAAGCAGCAGTGAGATCTATTAAAACCAGAACAGAACATTCCCCTGCATCACCTTGCATTAACAAGTCATTAAATGCTCTAAGAAGAGCAGTTTCAGTAGAGTGCAGACGACAGATACCAGACTGGAATTTGTCAAACACATTATACCCCTCTAGAACAGTTGTAAGTTTATTAACAGCTACTTTTTCCAGGACCTTAGCCATAAAAGGTAACTTAGAAATAGGTCTATAATTTTGTGGCAAAGAAGGATCAAGATATGTTTTCTTAAGAATAGGTTGAATAACAGCTTGTTTAAAAAAAAACAGGAACTTGACCAGATGTTAATGAATTATTAATTATGGCGAGCACACAGGGACCAATGGTGTCAATAACATTTTTAAACAAAGTAGTAGGGATGACATCCAGGGGACTAGAAGAGATTTTCATAGAACTGACTAGTTTAGTGAGATCTTCTAGTGTTATTGCAGAAAATTTTCAAATGTTACTAAACTGGAAATACAAGGTATTAGAAGAGAAGGAGAAGGATTAATATTATCTCATATATTGTTAATCTTATCCACAAAGAAGGAGAGCAAGCTGTTGCACTCCACAAATGTTAAAATTTGGACCGCAGGTGATGGAGGTGAGACATTGTTATGTATGGTGTCAAATAAAATTTTGGGATTATGTCTGCTACTAGATATTAGATTTGAAAAGTACTTAATTCTGGCATCCTTAACCATGCTATTAAACTCCATTAGAAGTTATTTTAAGTGCTGATAGTTAACTAGTATTCGAGTAGATTTCCACAAACGTTCAGATTTACGACAAGTACGTTTAAAAGAGCGAATACTATCATTCATCCAAGGGGTGGAGTTAAACAGAGGAGCTGCTCTGGATTTCATTGGAGCAACTTCATCTAAAATTGAAAGGCAGTACTCATTAAAAAGTTGTACTTGATCATCAAAACTACTATTTGACATAATAATAGAAGAATTTTTAAAAGCAGCACAAAATTTTTGTTCAGAAATGTTACTTAGGATGCAATAATTAATTACCCGACTACATGGTGATGAATATAAAAAAATACAAAATAAAATAAAATACAATTATGATCCGAAATAAAAAGATCCGCGGACAGAACAGAACCAATATTTAAAACAAAACTATAAACAAGATCTAAAGTATGCCCTTTTATATGAGTAGGACCAGTAACATGCTGGGTAAGAGTAAATGACTCAGTGATATTCATAAAGTCAGATTCAAATTTTTCAAGAAGATCATCAATATGAATGTTAAAATCACCAACAATCACAATTTTAGAGAGTTTAAGAATAGATTATAAAAAATCACTAAAATCATCTAAGGAGGAACTATTAGGACCAGGTGAACGTTAAATTAAAATACAATAAAAGGGATCTGTACGACCAACTTGAATCATTTGCAATTCAAAGGAAGAGAAAGACCCAGTATTAACCATCTGACAGAGAAAAAAAAAACTGTTTCTAAACACCGCAGCGAGTCCTCCACCACGGCCTGAAATTCTCCGCAGGCTGATAAAGGTATAATCCTTTGGGCAAATTTCCTTAAGGGGAACATTTTTTTTGCCAGGTTTCAGTCAAAAACAAGAAGTGCAGCTCCTTTGTTTTAACAATATCGTTCAACACAAAAGTTTTATTACTTATTGAACAAGCATTTACCAGTGCCATCCTGAGGGGAAGAGTAACGTCTTCTCCAGATTTTGGTTGACTATGGCATAATTGGTATATATGCTGTTGGCATGACCCAAAGAATATTTAGAGACTAGTTTCATTACAAAAGGCTAATGAAATCAATAGTTATTAGCATTTTTTTTAAATTAATTATCAATGGTTAATGAATGGTTTATCACTCTTGACCAATAGGTGGCGCTGTTACCAAATCGATATGGCATGGTCAGTGTGAGGTGACAATAGCACATACAAAGTTTGGTGTCAATGTCAAACCTTTGCAGAGATACAGGCTCAGACGCAGTTTGGCATGATTCCAGCAAATTTGTTGATGTGTTAAATGGTAACTGTTTCGTATATCGACATCGACATATTTTGTCAGCATGGTCTTGAAGATGATCTGAGCCAAATTTGGTGAAAATTGGACCACTGGTCTAGGAGGAGTTTAAAAAAGTAGGTTTTCAACATGAATAAAAATGGCGGACATGAAGTTCGGCAGACTATGGCAAAATTGGTATCTACTGTATGTTCTCAGCATGACCCAAGGAATATCTTGAGATCACTTTCATTATAATAGGCCAATTTAATCAAACGTTATTAGCATTTTTGAATATTTCTTTATAACTTTTGGCCAGAAGGTGAAGCTGCCCCCAACCTTTTTGAGTACTCTCAGAGCATGGTGCCGAAGATACATAATGAGTTTCGTAATGATACGCCAATGCATGACCCAGTGATTTTGCAGTTTTGTGATTTTTGACCCTTAATACACAAACCCCAGCTGGTCCAAAATGCAGCAGCTAGAGTTCTTACTAGAACCAGGAAGTATGACCATATTAGCCCGGTTCTGTCAACACTGCACTGGCTACCTATTAAACATCGTATAGTTTTTAAAATCTTGCTTATTACTTATAAAGCCCTGAATGGTTTAGCAGCTCAGTATTTGAACGAGCTCTTGTTACATTATAGTCCTCCACTTCAGCTGTGTTCTCAAAACTCTAGCAATTTGATAAAACCTAGAATATAAAAATCAACTGCGGGCGGAAGATCCTTTTCCTCTTTAGCGTCCAAACTCTGGAATAACCTACCTAACATTGTTCGGGAGGCAGACACACTCTGTCAGTTTAAATCTAGATTAAAGACCTGATGACATCACTGAATTCAATGATGAACTGCCTTTAACTGAAAAATGAGTGTTTACTATTGTCACTTTGCATTATTGACACACTATTTTCCTAATTAATGCTGTATAGTTGCTTTGACAAAATCTGTATTGTTAAAAGCGCTATATAAATAAAGGTCACTTGACTTGACTTGACAATGCATTCGTAAAATACAGCATTTTACAACAAAATTGAGAATGGCCAACACCCAAAATGGGTATGATTCGACTCGACATGCTCCATGAATCTAAAGAGACCAGTTTTGTGATTTTTGGCCAAACCATTCAGAAGTTATAAACAAAAATAGCCATTTTTCATATCCCCTGACCACTAGGTGGCGCTGCACGGAAACTGTGCAAGTAGCCTCAGGTCATGGTTGTTATAAACTACACCAAGTTTGGTCTCAATATGCCAAACCGTTGCGGAAATATAGCGTCACATCCATATTTTGCATGCTCTTCATTTAATTAATTCACGCATTATTTGTGAACTTTTTGCCAGCATAGTCTGAAGATGATCTGAGCCAATTTTGGTGAAAATCAGACAAACCATCTAGTATGAGTTCGAAAAAGGAGGTTGAACTATTAAAATTAGCGAAAAAACTAAACCTTACGATTTTTTTAATTTTGGAGTTCATCCGGACATAAATATAAGCATAAACATGAGTGAAAACTTGGACAAGTGGTGGCGCTAGAGAGTTTGAGTTAGAGACTCCAAACTTACTATGGTTAATGTTGAGGCTATCCTCTATGAGTGTGCCAAATTTCATAACTTTCCCGCAAGTGGTTCTATTGGCTGCCATAGACTCGAGAGAGGAAGAAGAAACGGAAGAATAATAATAAGAAGAAGAACACCAACAGATACAATAAGTGCCATCGCACCTTTGGTGCTTGGCCACTAATGAGAACATCAACGGATTCAAGTCAAGTCAAGATTAGCTTTATTGTCATTCTGCTACATGTGTGGACATATAGTGAAACAAAATGTTATGTCTCGCAGGACCACGGTGCTACATACTAGTTAAACCTAAATATAAACATAGAACAATAGAAGTATAAGAACAACAATTATAAACATATACAACAGTTAACCATTTGACTATACATACAGTATACTATAAATAGTTGACAAAAGACACATAATCCGAGACTGTACAAGAACTTTACATAAATACTGTATAGCCCACTCATCTGTGTGGGGGGAGGGGTGAAGTGTTCATGGTTCCTGGAGGTAGGGTTTTGCATGAGGTTTCAGAGGGGGACAGGGAGATTGGAGTTGAGGGTTCTAACAGCATGGGGGACAAAGCTGTTGTGCAATCGGACAGAGAAAGCTTTGATACTCCAGTACCTTCTACCTGATGGCAGGACCTGGAAGAGATTGTGGGAGGGATGGGTGGGATCCTTCACGTAGCTGGTAGCCTTTCTGGAGCATCGTGCAAGGACAATTTCCAGGATAGAGAGGAGGGCGCTCCAATCATCTTTGCGGCTGTATTCACTGTCCGCTGTAGGGTCTTGCGGTCAGCAGCACTGCAGTTCCCATACCAGACAGTGATGCAGCTGGTCAGTACACTCTCATTGGTGCCTCTGTACAATGTAGTAAGGAAGTGTGGAGGGAGACTTGTTCTTTTCTGCTGGCGGAGAAAGTGGAGACGCTGCTGGGCCTTCTTGTTAAGTGACGTGATGTTGGTGGTCGAGGTGAGATCCTCTGTAATGTGCACCCCCAGGAATTTAGTGCTGCTAGCTCTCTAGTCAGTGGGGGATAGCCAACAGAGTTTCTCCTGAAGTCCATCACAACCTCCTTTGTCTTACTCACACTGAGGGACAGGTTGTTAGCACCACACCATTCAGCAGTGCCACTTCCTCTATGTAGTGCATTTCATCGTTGTTTCTGATGAGGCCTACCACAGTTGTGTCATTAGCAAACTTGATGATGTGGTTGGAGCTGAACTTATCTCCCTAAAACGTTGCATGCTTGTTTAGAATCTCCTGTCTTTTGTATTCACCAGGTTTTGTCAAGTTTTGAGGGTTTTGTTTAGGCTTTATAGGCTTTTGGGTATATTTGGACAAGCGCCTTTTCTAAACAATACCGTTATAACTTCCCAAACGGTAAATTTAATTCATTATTGACATAGAGAGGCCAGAGAATTGTACAGCAATGTTTGTTTTTTTTACCAAATTGAGTGAAGAACCTAGGACTAGTTCGCAAAAGTACGTTTTTTACATCTTCTCAAACATTTAACAAACAATTTGATTGACAGCAGTGATTCCAGAGGCAACGTTGATCAGAATGAGGAGGTCTATCGTATGATATGAATATTGTGTGTATGTGTGAAAAACCGAGCAATATACAATTGTTTATAATTTTCCATTTTTTTACGCCCTTGAAAAATGTGATATTGCCCCCCAAGTAGCCAATTTCATTCAAATTCTTCACAGACCTTTAGGACCATCAACCAACCAGGTCCACAGATTTTCATTCCGATCGACCTCCGCTGACATTGTCTAACAGGTGCTCAAAGTTCATCATTTTTGTTTTTATTTTTCCTTATAGACGCTTGTGGAACTTTGGACCAAGGCTGCACATACTGATTTTCATATCAATAGGACAAAAACGGTTGTGTAGTTATAGCCAGTGCTTAATTTGTAAATTGTGAGGTCCCGGAACAAAGTGGGGTGACGGACCAGCTTACGTGATTAACAGTGTGCATCTTCTTATGGTCATGAAAAAAATTGAAAAGTCATGAAATTTTAAAACCAGGACTTTTCCAGGCCTGGAAAAGTTTTGGAAAAGTCATGGATTTTTTTCCTTAAATCTACTGCACGTTGCGATACAAGAATTTTGCTCGGTTTCGGGACAGTCGACAGAATTGTCACTTGCCTAATCGAGTCATTGTTGCATCGTCACAAAACTGCACGTCTTTTTAAGTTTAAGCCATTCGATACTCGCGTGCTCCGTATGCGCTCACAGTCACATCCATAGCGCGCATATCGCGCCGCCTCACGAGTACCAAATTGAGTTATTTTTCACAGCTTGTGCTTACGCAGCCAAATACAGGTGCATCTCAATAAATTAGAAAAAGTTTTTTCAGTATTTATTTCAGTAATTCAACTCAAATTGTGAAACTTGTGTATTAAATAAATTCAATGCACACAGAAAATGTCCTGCCGATTATCCTCGTAAGCACAGTCAGTTTTGTCTTAACTAAATGTAAATTTCTGAGAAAGAAAACACATGTGTATCAGTATTGGATCCGTGCATTCGGGTTTGTGAGAGCAGCCACGTCGCATCTCTTTGCGCGCTCAAGTTTGTTGTTTCAAATGTAGATGCTAGGCAAGCCTGCTCATAATAGAAGTTTTTTCATGAAATATATGCACGCTATAGGTCAACACAAACGTCTTTCATTGGCGCGTGAGGAGGGGATCTGTCAAATGAGGTGCCGGATCAGATTTCGGACAAATTCGGAGGTGCCGGATCAAGATCCGGCTTGTTCTGGCACAAATTAAGCCCTGGTTATAGCTGTTTTTATGTTTGTTCCCCCTTATAGCACCACCAAGTGACCAAGATCCGTGACTTTCTTCATGTGAACTACGCGATTGAATAGAGTTTGAGCACTTCACACTTGAGCTGCTGATTACAAAATATTTATCAAGCCAGGAAACACATGCATCGGAGAGGAAAAAGACCACTTTTGGCACTTTTAGGTCATTTATCATGGAAATATAGTTTTTTTGTTTTTTTTCCTCAAACCTTTTGTAATGTAATAACTCTAATTATGGGCCAATCTCCATAAAAGTTTGCATGCTTCTTCAGGATCATATGGCGCATGTGCTGACCTAATTTTCTGAAGTTCTACGTAAAGCAGACCATTTTTTTCAGTAAGATTATTGTAGAGTTCCTGAACTTATATTTGGTGGCAGGCTTTGCTCTGAAGGGTTCAGATTCTGAGCTATCCACAGGCAAAAGTTGCTGAGGTTTGAACCCCGCCTAAGCAATTGCCAGATATTTTTATATGCAACAGTTGTATTTTCCAAGTAGAGAAATACAGTACTGTGGATAAGTTTGGACAAATTTAGCAATGAGCTGGATAGATGACATATCTCTGTGGGCGAGCAGTTAAATGATCATGTATCTGCAAAAGGAGGAGTTTGGGATGGAGGAGGGTAAGCACATCTCTGTGCGACAGACTATGGCAAGTGTGAGTACGGATTAACTTATATATCTTATTATTTGTAGTGGGAGGAGTTACGATCAGCTGAGCGTCAGCTGATGCTGCAGACACGCCATGGTCTGCCTGAATTACGCTTGAGCTCCATTCATCGCTAAAACTAGATTTCAGTCAGGACCACTCTGTTTGAGTAAGATTATTGTAGAGTTCCTCAATTTATATTTGGTGGCAGGCTTCGCTCTGAAGGGTTCAGATTCTGAGCTATCCACAGGCAAACCTTGCTGAGATTTCAACCCCCCAACACAAAGACGTAGTAGTTCAGTTCTAAGATCATTCAGGGAGTGCACTCTCTGAATGGTTAGGAGAGGTGGCATGTCTTAATATTTAAAGAGAGTAGCTTCTTACTCTGCAGAGATTAAACCATTATCTGATCAGGTCACGTGTTGGCGCGATAGGCAACAAAGTATTCAATCCATGGACACATTATCCACATCTTCCCATGCCAATGTCTTCCAGATCTCTTGGAAAGCCAGTCGCTACAGTATGTCTCCATTGATCTTCCTTATTTGGCTGTTGATTCAGCCTATGTCCCTGCATCAGTGACCACTATGCTCACAAAGTTGATAAACTGCTGCACTTCCTCAATAAGCTGTCCTCGAACCATCAGTGGTACTCTGGTTTGTGTACCTCCCAATCTCATCAGTTCGTCTTTTCTGTTCAACTTCCCAGCCTCTGTGTTCAGGCTGATTGTCACTTTAGCGAATACTCTCGTCTCAGCTGGTGAAGCTAGCATATTTCAATTATGATCAGGAATGCTGTTCTCAGATAAGACAACTGGTGAGGATAAAATAGAAAATTGATGTATATCAGGCATAACTTTGAACTCCATGAGAGGAAGAAATAATACTTCAGTTATATTCCCCTAACAAAATGAAGTACACAGTTAGCTGCTTGAAGCTAGGCAAACATTATCTCCTTAACGTAGGCATAGAGGGACTGAAGATGATGTTGTGCTAGCATGAATAGCATCATCACACTATCATTAAATAAGCGATAAGAATAATTACTAATTATTACAACCTGCGGCCCTAGAGAAAAAGGGTGTGAAGAATGAATAGGCTAAATAGCTGCGTTAATGTGGACCCTCTTAATTAGTTGAAATCAGACTATAGCACAGTTGGAATGAAGTCACGTGTAGCCAGTGAAATGTCCATGCCATCAAAGTCCCTTCTAGGCGAGTCACTTCACGTGAATCAGTCCTTGAAATGCCTCTCAGTTAAGCAGCTCAGCTCCTCTATTCTTGAACGGGGAAACACCAACTCCCCAAAGGTTATCATCAATTCTCTGATTAAACATCGTCATTAAAATTGCCAATGAAATCTGACAATGGCTGTCTCATAATGGTTTCTAAACACACAAATCATGAAATTGCATTTTCTCAGGCTGACCAGTCAATGCTTATGCGCTGTCCTAAAAGCGCGTCTCCGAGCACCGACCACCTCCACAGCAACTGGAGCCTCCAACAGCAGCCGAAGCAACTTAATCCATCAGCAGCTGGCTCATAACTTAGAAGGCAGGACTTATCGGCTACTCTGCGTGCTGTACTTCCTCTCATCAGTGTTAACAAATATGCAACTTGTTGCTAGATTGTGACTTTCAGACCCTGACTTTTCCAAGTGCCTAACGACAAGCAATGGCTTATGTATAGAGATTTAGAGAGACAAAATCTGAATTATAAATCAGATTTTAACAGAGTATTTCAGCTACTTCAAAATTTCTGACACAAGAGAATATTACATTTTACATTACATTAAGTCATTTAGCAGACGCTTTTATCCAAAGTGACTTACAAATGAGGACAATGGAAGCAATCAAAATCAACAAAAGAGGAATGATATGCAAGTGCTATAAAAAGTCTCAGTTAGCTTAACGCAGTACACGTAGCAAGTTTTTTTTTTCATTATATAATAAATAAAAAGAAAACAGATAGAAAAATAATTATAGAAATATAATATTATAGAAAAATAATATAGCAAGCTAATGTTAGAGGCCTTTTTTTGCTTTTGGTAATTGTATAATAAATAAAAAAAAAAACAAATAGAATACAAAAATATTAGAAAAGCTAGTGTTATTTTTTTTTTTTTTTTTTAAGAAAGTTAGTAAATGAATAGATTGCTGGGTCTAAAAGTTTTTTTTTTTTTTTTAAAGAATATAATTAGAATAGAGAGTGCTAGAGTTAGAGGGTCAAATAAAGATGGAAGACATGTGTTTTTAGCCAATTCTTAAAGATGGCTAAGGACTCAGCTGCTTGGATGGATTTTCGCAGGTCATTCCACCAGGAGGGAACATTTAATTTAAAAGTCCGTGAAAGTGAATTTGTGCCTCTTTTGGAAGGCACAATAAAGTGGCGTTCACTTGCAGAACGCAAGCTTCTAGAGGGCAAATACGTCTGAAGTAATTAATTTAGGTAAAGGGGTGCAGAGCCAGTGGTCTTTTTTTTTATTTTATGCAAGCAGCTATTGGTAGCCAGTGAAAACTGATAAACAGAGGTGTGACATGCATTCTTTTCGGCTCATTAAAAAATAATCTTGCTGCCACATTCTGGATTAATTGAAAATGTTTGATAGAACTGGCTGGAAGACCTGCCAAGAGAGCATTGCAATAGTCCAGCCTGGACAGAACAAGAGCTTGAACAAGGAGTTGTGAAGCATGTTCCGAAAGCAAGGGCATGGTTTTCTTGATCGGGAATGAAACAAATCTGCAGGACCGGGCAGTTTTAGCAATGTGGTCTGAGAAAGTCAGCTGATCATCAATCTTAACTCCAAGGTTTCTGGCTGTGTTTGAATTTGAATTGGCTGTGTCTGTGTTTGAATGGTTGATGTGCCTAACCGGGTGGTGAAATTGTGATGAAACGATGGCTTTGATGGAACCACAAGCAGTTCTGTCTTGGGAAGGTTGAGTTGAAGGTGATGCTCCTTCATCCAGCAAGAAATGTCTGTTGCAAATGATAGCAAGGCAGTCTTGGTTGAATGTCCACTTCTGAAACCGAACTGGTTGCTGTCGAGGAGATTGTTCTGTGTGTGAAAGGCAGAGACTTGGTTGAACACAGATCGTTCAAATGTTTTTGCAATGAAAGGCAGAAGGGAAACCGGTCTGTAGTTCTCTAAAAGAGATGGGTTAAGGGTGGGTTTCTTAAAGGGGTCATATAGCAGTTCTGTCTTGGGAAGGTTGAGTTGAAGGTGATGCTCCTTCATCCAGCAAGAAATGTCTGTTAGACAAGCTGAGATGCAAGCAGCTATACTGGGATCATCAGGATGTAATGAGAGGTAGAGTTGAGTGTCATCAGCATAGCAGTGATATGAAAAGCCATGTTTCTGAATGACAGAACCTAGTGATGCCATGTAGACAGAGAAGAGAAGTGGTCCAAGAACTGAGCC
>NW_015557145.1:125935-128604 GCF_001515605.1 Sinocyclocheilus anshuiensis
TGAGGCACCCCAGTAGCTAGATGTTGCGACTTGGACACCTCACCTCTCCAAGATACCTTGAAGGACCTATCTGAGAGGTAAGACTCAAACCACTGGAGTGTGGTTCCTGAGATGCCCTTTGCCAATAGGTTGAAAGGAGGATCTGGTGGTTAACTG
This sequence comes from Sinocyclocheilus anshuiensis, assembly GCF_001515605.1. NCBI lineage: Eukaryota > Metazoa > Chordata > Actinopteri > Cypriniformes > Cyprinidae > Sinocyclocheilus > Sinocyclocheilus anshuiensis. The sequence goes on from NW_015557145.1 coordinate 126,092, forward strand.
TCACGGCCCGGTTAGGAAAACACCGTGTAAACAGGGGTTTGGGTCCAAATGCAGATGGGGTTATACAAGCCTGTCTAAATGTTGAGGGAATAACACCAGTGTGAAGGGATGTGTTAATGATGTGAGTGAGTGCAGGTTCCATGGCAGGAGAAATGGCTTGATGGAGATGAGATGGAATAGGATCAAGTGGACAAATAGTAGGATGATTAGAAAGGATGAGTTTGGAGACTTATGCCTCAGAGAGTGAAGAGAAGGATGTGAACGAGTGTATGTTTGCTAGTAAGATGAGCTTGACAGATTGTGGTGTGGAAAATTTTGCACTGATGGTTTTAATTTTATTAATGAAGAACGTGGCAAAGTCGTCAGCTGTTAGAGTTGATGAAGGAGGGGGAGGAGGAGGACAAAGGAAGGAGGAAAATGTTTTAAAGAGCATGCGAGAGTTAGACGTATTGTTAATTTTGTTATGATAGTATGTCCTTTTAGCAGTGGAGACATTAGCAGAGAAGGAAGAGAGAGGACAGTTTATGCAATTTGCTGTATTAAATACATTATGTGAGCACAGAGAGTAGTAGAGAAGTAAACCATATAAATGTTAAAACTAGGTAGAATGCAATGCAGGTAAAGGATATGCTAAATGGCATATAACATCGTCTAAAGATATTTAGCAACTTGAACAGGCTTTAGCTACTTCACTGAAAATAGTTGCACTAGTGTCTCCCATTCATGGCAATATGAGTGCCTCGTCTGTATATCTTAGCGTTGATGTCATGCATCACCTGTCAATGGCATTGTATCCTGTTACCTTCAGTTATCGGTTCACAGCAAATAAATATGGAACACAATGTGCTTCCTCTTCCATGAACATGATTCCACACTCCTTTGAATTCAAATTGTGCTTAAGCAATTATATGTTTCTCATAACACCAGATGAGTCTTAAGTATATTGACAATAATCAAAGACTGCAACAGTATGTTTCCAATAATAAAGAGAAGCTTGTTCAACAGCATATTTGCTAAAACACCGTTAGCCTTAACAATGAGAGTGTTTCCAATGATAAACAAAAAATCCTGGTAAACAGTAGGTTCCGAATAATAACTAAATTGCTTTTAAGCAACAGCAGTTTCCAAACAATCTATGGCCAACATGATCAAATGACTATAGCGACAGCGTGTACTGAGCGATTAAGATTAGCAACAGCGTGTTGCCAATACCTGATAACTTTAAGCATCCCTGCAAACATGCTCCTGCGGGCCCCATGCTGGCTTTTTGCGGGCACAGTGGGCTAGGGCCAGCCCACACCAAACCTAAACAGTCCCAGTGCGGGCTTGCCCAGGCGAGGCCCACAGCTTTGGGCTCACCGCGGGCTCTCTGTGAGCAGGTCACACTAGCGGACTGCCCACATTAATCCCATGATGGCCCAATGTGGGCCAGTCCGTTCGGGCCCAGAGCAACTTTTGTATCCTTTGCGCCCATGCAGGTTTTGTGTAGGCAGCCCTGTAATGCAACTAGGAGAATACAAACAACATTGACTGGCCATTCTTTAGCCACTCAATAGAACTGGAATGGCTCAAACCAAAAGAGACCTTTTCAGAACCTGTTGTTTCATATAGGCCAGGGATCCTCAAATCTGGCTCACAAGATCCACTTTCCTGCAGAGTTTAGTTCTAACCTCAACCAAACACACCTGAGCATGTCTTCAGGATCATTAGAAAACCACAGGTGGGTGCGTTTGATCAAAGTTGGAGCTAAACTCTGCAGGAAAGTGGGTCTCACGAGTCATATATGAGGTGTAACAGACATGAGCCTGTTAATAAGAATTTTGTGGGCAGTTTTCTTCCTTACCACTAGGGGTGCTAGGGTGTTTTAGGTTTCCTTAAGTAAAGCCATGTGGTAGAGGGAGTTAGCAAGGCGGAAGACTGTTCGTGCAGTGGTGTTTGTAGCCTGAATACACACACACGGCAGAAGGGGAAAAGTTCTGACAGGCAGAGCAGAGAACAAAAGTTCCTAAAGGACTATCCAAAGCAATCGATAAAATCATTGGAACAGTTGTTTTGGCTAAATGTTTAGGACAAGGGAGAGTTCTGATAATAGTGAAAGATGTTGGACAAAAAAAACAAACTACTAAAGATGAAAGAAATGAATGTGGAAAAGATTACATCCAAAGAGATTGGAGTAGCTAAGGTTGAAAAGGGGGTAATATATGGAATTCCAACATATATAACCGGAAGAAGAAGAAGGGAGTTAGCAATAGCAAGCAGCCGTAGCCAGCGTTGCTCACCTGCTGAACACATTGTGCTGTGTCCTGGTTGGAAAATGTGTAATTTCAAGCCCAGTTTAAAGTAAGGAGTTGATTTTTTTTGCAGAGATGTTACATGTAAGTATGGCCTATGTTTAGATTGATGCTAAAAGTTTCAGACAGTTTATTTGTATGCATTTTAGAAGGACTCTTTATTGGTCATTCACCACATCATGGTCCAGTTTGAATATGGATTTAAAGTTCTTTTCGACATGG
>NW_015557145.1:132285-142799 GCF_001515605.1 Sinocyclocheilus anshuiensis
TTACATTACCACTAGGGGTGCTAGGGTGTTTTAGGTTTCCTTAAGTAAAGCCATGTGGTAGAGGGAGTTAGCAATAACAAGCAGCAGTAGCCAGCATGGCTCACCTGCTGAACACATTGTGCTGTGTCCTGGTTGGAAAATGTGTAATTTCAAGCCCAGTTTAAAGTAAGGAGTTGATTTTTTTTGCAGAGATGTTACATGTAAGTATGGCCTATGTTTAGATTGATGCTAAAAGTTTCAGACAGTTTATTTGTATGCATTTTAGAAGGACTCTTTATTGGTCATTCACCACATCATGGTCCAGTTTGAATATGGATTTAAAGTTCTTTTCCACGTGGGACCATAGTCTGGACAATTTTTGACTGTTCCTGGTTAGGAAGAGTCTGGTGTTTAAGAGGTGTGGGGTGTTTTCATTACAAGAGTTTGGATTATTCATTTGCTATCAGCCAACTTCAGCTATGGACAGTGTTTGGACATTGATGTACTACAGATAAGCACACATCAACTTTCACATGACAAAATCCTACAATCTTACATTGCTTGGTTTGCTTGCTTTTTTTTTTTTTTTTTTGCTTGCACACTTTATTAGCGAGTGTCTGTGCGACAGAACTGAGAACTGACTCAACGTTTGTCTGTGTGACTAACTGTTTAAGTGCATGTCTGTGCAACAGACTATGGCAAGTGTGAGTACGGATTAACTTATATATCTTATTAATTGTAGTGGGAGGAGTTACGATCAGCTGAGCGTCAGCTGATGCTGCAGGCACGCCGTGGTCTGCCTGAAGTACGCTTGAGCTGCATTCGTCGCTCAAACTAGATTTGTTTAAATGTCATTTTGCATATGAAAAATTTAGCATTTTCCACCTTTATAACAGTTGAAGCTGCAGCTATGGCCCGATGTCCATAAAACTTTCCGTGCTTGTTTAGAGTCATGTGACGCATGTTCTCACCTTATTTTGTGAAGCTGGATGTAAGTCGGGCAGGAAGAGGGCCGTTTTCAGCCATTTCATAGGATTTGCCATAGAAATACAGCATTTTTGCAGCTTTTTAACAGTCATAGTCACAGCTGATCTCCATAAAAGTTTGCATGCTTGATTAGAATCACGTGCCACATGTGCTCAATCACTTTTGCAAAGTTTTGAGTTTTAGTTTAGGGTTTATAGGCTTAGGGGTGTATTTGGCCACACCCTGTTATAGCTATCCAAAGGGGGAAAGTTCAAATTTTTTTATAATTATTGTCCTAGACCAGAGGTCGGAAACCTATTGCTCGCTAGCCACACATGGCTCTTTGACAAAAATGACGTGGCTCGCCAGCTGTCTCCCTTCACTAACATATTACAGTTAAAAAATATAACCGTCACTAGAAATCAGTTAACTGCAGAAAATACAATTACAATTCCTTTGCTTTACAGCGAATCAAAATAAATGAAAAGTCAGTTTACAATGATATTACGTTGTTCCGACCAATGTGCGTATGTGGTGCTGTGTTTAAGCGTCACGACACCAATAAACGTCAGGACACCTCTTACGTTTCTCTGGTAACCTTGCGCGCGCAGATTCAAGCAACAACCATGAGTGGTGATGGCGAAAAGAAATAATTCAGAGGAGCATCGAAAGTTTCAAAATGAGTGGACAGAAACATATGCTTTTATTGAAAGCTCTGGTGCTCTGCTCTGTCTGGTTTGCACAGAACGTATATCCTTTTTTAAAAAATCAAACGTTAAGAGACATTTTGAAACCCAGCATGCAGCTTTTGCAGCAAAGTACCCGGTGGGCGAAAGCCGAAAGAAGGCATGTGCGGAGCTCTAGCATAAACTGCAAGCCGGACGGCAACAGATGCAAGCCTGGACAGGAGCATCTGGAAGCTTGAATGCTGCCAGCTTTGCTTGGTCATTGGAGATTGCAAGGCCAGGGAAACCTTTTACTGATGGCAAATATGTAAAGTCATGCATGCTAAATATGGCAACTGAACTGTTTGCGGATTTTCCGAACAAGGATACAATCATTCAGAAAATAAAAGACGTGCCCCGAACAGTGCATGACCGTGCTGTCAAGATGGCAAGTGAGATAGAGAGGGTGCAGATCAATGATATAACTTCGGCAGATTTCTTTTCTCTTGCACTAGATGAGTCTACAGACATTTGTAATACTGCGCAGCTAAGTATTGTTGGGCGTTATGTGTCTGGTGACATAATACGTGAAGCAATTCTGCCAATGAAGCTTACAACTAAAGGGGAAGAAGTACTGAAAGTGTTTATGGATTTTGCCACTGAAAAAAAACTGCCACTGGACAAGCTTGTTTCTGTGTGCACTGATGGAGCTCCAAGTATGGTGGGGAAACGAAAAGGATTTGTGTCTCTACTATGTGAGCAAGAAAAGCGCCACATTCTGCACTATCATTGTGCCTTACATCAACAGGCACTCTGTGCTCAGTCATGTGGGCCCGAACTACGTGATGTTATATCATTAGTAATACGAGTGGTGAATTTTATCGTGGCCCGTGCACTGAATGAGCACCAGTTTAAAGAGTTGTTGAGGAAACAGGGAGCAACTATTCCAGCCTGCTGTTGCACAGCAATGTCCGCTGGTTATCAAAAGGGAGAGTGCTTGCACGTTTTGCTGCGTGCTTAGATGAGGTGAAAGCCTTTTTGGAAAAGAAAGGAATCACGCATCCTGAGCTCACAGATCAGGATTGGCTTTGCAAGTTCTATTACCTGGTGGACATTACCGGGCATCTGAACCAGTTAAACGTGAGGATGCAGGGACACGGGAACACGTTTTTTTCTCTTTAGCAGGCTGTTTTGGCATTTGAATCAAAATTGGAACTGTTCACCCAGGACATTGAAAGTGGCCACCTCCTGCACTTTGAAACATTACAAGCATTCGGGGAAAGCTGCCTCACAAATGAGCCCACTCGTGATGTCGCACTCAGTCAGCTGGTATCTTTCACATCTAAACTTCTGATGTCATTCCAAGAACGTTTTAGGGACTTTCGTGCGCACAGGAATTTGTTCAAATTCATCACTCATCCACACGAAACCACACTCGACGATGATCAGCTCAGTGTCATCCCAGGCACCTCCACTGCGAGTTTTGAGTTAGAGACAGTTGAGCTCAAATCTGCAGAAATATGGTCGACCAAATTTGTCACTCTTAATGCCAAGCTGGAAAGCATCATTTGTGAGTGTGAACATTTGGCAAAGGAACATAAGTGAAAAGACATGGGGAACCTTGAACGTGAGGACAATCTAATTTTGAAAACCTGAAATTAACTTCCCCCGAACTTTGCCACTATGCAACGCGTCAGTACAGCCTTTCTGACTATGTTTGGGTCCACGTACACTTGCGAGCAGTCTTTCTCTCATATGAACAATATCAAGTCCAACCAGCGCTCAGTGTTGACAGATGAGAGTTTGAATGCTTGCATGAAATTGAACTCGACAACTTATGAACCAGACTACAAAGCTATTAGCAAGAAAATGCAAAGCCAGAAGTCACACTAATTGTCCCGAATACAGGGAAATGCGCTTTTCCCATGACAGATGTGTAAAGAAGTTTTATTTTATGAAGGTTTGATGAAAGCCTGTAAGTAGTTTATAAGCAATGGAAATATTATTGGAGGTCCCAGTTTAAGCGCTGTTCTTTGATCTTCACTCACGGACTTAACTTGTGCTGCTGCTTATTTTATTTATTTTAAGTAGTTTTTGGACCTAAATAAAATTATTGAAATGTTTGTTTTTTTTTATAATAGTAAAATACTATTTTTTTCCCAAGTGCACTTTAAAAAATGTATTAGCCAAATTTAAAAAAATGTGCTTTGTTCTTCACTCATGCACTTACTCAACATGTTTTGCTGCATACTTTATTTATTTTGAGTTATTTGACCTAAGTAAAATTTTTATTTAAATGTAATTTTTTATAATAGTAAAATATTCGTTTTTTTAATTGCTTTTTAAAAAAAATAAATAAATAAATAAATGCATTAACCAGAATGTAAAAATGTGCTTTGTTCTTCATTCATGCACTTACTCAACATGTGATGCTTCATATTTGTTCATGTTTGAGTTGTACAAGGACATAAATAAAGGTTCTGTTATTGAAATGTTATTGAAAACCTGTATTTTTTATAGTAGTAGTTTTTACATATATATATATTTTTTTAAATGGCTCTTTTGAAAAAATGCATTCGTCAAAAAATTTAAAATGGCTCTTTGGTGAAAAAAGATTCCCGACCCCTGACCTAGATAGTCCAGAGAATTGTACTGCAGTGTTTTTATATATATATATATGTCAAATATTAAAAAGAACAATTTAATTGACAGCAGTGGTCCTAGAGGCAAAGATGTTCAGAATTAGGAGATTGATCGTACGATGGGAAGATCTGTTGTATGCATGAATGTATGAACATTTTCTGCAATTTGAGGTCATTTACCATAGACATACAGTGTTTCTGAATCCTTTTTAACTGTTATAGTGTTAGCTAAGGTAAGATCTCCCTAAAACTTTGCATGCTTGTTTAGAATCACCTGTCACATGTGCTCACCAGGTTTCGTAAACTTTTGAGTTTTCGTTTAGGCTTTATAGGTTTTTGGGTATATTTAGACAGGCCCCATTTCCAAACGTTCTTGTTACAGCTTCCCAAACAGTAAATTTCAATTTAATTTTTTGGTCATTATTGACATAGAGAGGCCAGAGAATTGTACAGCAGTGTTTTTTTTTTCCAGATTGAGTGAAGAACCTATAGGACTAGTTAGCAAAAGCAGGTTTTTTAAATATTCTCAATCATTTAACAAAAAACAAACTTCCCAAAGGGTAAATTTCAACATTTTTTTTTAAATTATTGATCTAGAGCAGGGGTCTCAAACTGCCGGCCCACGGGCCATTTACGGCCCCCCCTCCCCCTCCACCCGGCCCGCAACTGATGTCAAAAATAAAACATAATCCGGCCCGCTAAATTATTATTATTATTATTACTATTATTATTATTATTTTCTAGTTGTCTCGTACCATATCCCATATTCAAAAGAATGACATGATTCTATAAAAAAATAAAAATAAATTAAAAAACGCGCATGCAGGCAGATTTGAAGATAGCTGGTTTCGGGGCTTTCGTAGTTTATGTTGTTTGGCTGCGAAGTGCGAATGAAAAGATGTCTCTTTCCAAACCGAAAAGGAAAGTGGATGAGGAACACAGTTGTGTGAGCAGAAGCGCTGCCAGGTGTCTGGCAAGAAATAGAATAGTGTACAAATGTATTCAGGGTTTGCATTTGTTCAGTGCAATGTTGTTAGTTGAGTGCAAGGTTTTAAGTTATTTAAGTTAAAATAAAGTAAGGGAAAAATATTTGCACTACCTGTTAAAAACTAATATATACTGTTATAACAAGATAGCGACACTGCTGTTTACATTTTTCAAGTTTGACAAAAATATTTTAGCAATGGAATTTGATGTAAATTAGAAATAATGTTAAGTAAATTTTCAGAAATGTTCCGCTTTCTTGTTGTGCTTGAATGTTAAAATGGCCCTCCTATGAGGTGTCAATCACAGCAATGGCCCCCAGCCAATTTGAGTTTGAGACCCCTGATCTAGAGAGTCCTTAGAATTGTACTGCAGTGCTTGAATCCCTAATAATAATAATCTTAACAATTACAATAGGGTTTCAGCGCTATGTGCATTCTGGACTCCATTTCCCATATACCCCTTGCCTAGGAACCAATTATGGACACCACCCATTTCCCATCAGGAGGACAATTTAAGTCGGACACTTGTTCTCCCTCATTGCTGTGTATTGAATTTATTAATGAATGTTTGCAGTCATTACTCCCAGTTTCCGTGTTACTTTCCGTCTTCCTAGTTTCCTAGTTTTCACCTTTCTCGTGTTTTGATCGCTGGATTGTTTCCTTGTTTTTGATTGTTTCCTTCCTGCCCTGACCATTGCCTGTTATTGGATTGCTCTTTTGTCTATACCTTGGATGATATTGTTTGCTGGTGTTCGACCCTGCCTGTCTGACTACGTTTTTGACTACTCTTTAATATAAAGCCTGCACGTGGATCCTCCAACCCAGCTGTCGCGTCCCCATGTTACAGAATATGCAGCCCTACCCGGTTCCAGCAGCTTTACTGAGCAACACAAACCAGACATGGACCCAGCTTTAAGGATAGTCTGCCTCCGTCAGGGAGTGCATTCCATCAAGGACCACATTCAAGACTTTTTAGAAATTGTTTATTTCTCTGATCTCCCGGATTGTGCTCTGATCCTTTTGCCTTGGACTAAATGAACCTTTGAATTCTGTACTCATCCATGATGATCCCCGAGGGTCGCTTTGTCAGTTTTTGGATTTTGCACTTTTACTAACCGGATCTACATTCACAGTGGGTGTCGTGGAGGAGGAACGTGGCACCGTACCAGAGCCTCATCACAAGATGGCTAGTCCAAAGCCACTCCACAAGATGGCCGCCAGCTCACAGTGTCTTCCCAAGATGGCCACTGGGGCTGCATTCCAGTCCGTTTTTTATTCCCTTCACTCACAAACATTCCTCCGTCTCGTTTACTCGGATGTACGTCATTGATTACGTTGCACGAGTGCCCACTTCTGGCGGAACCCTTGGAATGGGCTGAACTGGAACGTCCTAAGCCCTTGATCACTTAGAATCAGCTATGGGCTTGGTTTATCGTTTACATTTTTTCCCTTATGAATTTGTTTGGTGCAGCATTCTATATGTATATAGGTATGTTTGAGCTGTTATAAATGTTTCAAAAATCATTTATATATTATAGAGTTGTTTGGGGTGGGGATAAATTAAACGCGATCTGCGATGACGTTACAATCATGTTGCATTGTGGTCTATGGAGCGGCCTGAAGTGTGCATATGAAGCAGACTCGCTCCCTCGGTCAAAATCGAGGGGTCGAGGGTATGTCCATGTAAACTTCCCTCGTCCACTTGACGTCCACTTCATGAAGTGGAACGCACTTCAAAATGGCAGCGGGGATTCCCCCGAGGGGAAGTGCTTAGGGAAGTTCGTGAGTGAGTGTCTAAAAGTGGAGTGAAACGCAGCCCAGCTCACAGTCTCTTCCCAAGATGGCCACCATCCCAGAGTCTCTTCCCAAGATGGCCACTAGCTCACAGTGTCTTTCCAAGATGGCTGCCAGCTCACAGTCTCTTTTCAAGATGGCTGCCAGCCTAGAGTCTTTTCCCAAGATGGGCACCAGCCCAGAGTCTCTTCCCAAGATGGCCGCCAGCCCAGAGTTACTTCCCATGATAACTGTCAGCTCAGCGTCTCTACACAGGATGGCTGCCAGACCAGAGGCTTTTTGCAAGATGGCTGCCAATGCAGAGACTTTACACAAAATGTCCGCCGTTTCAGAGTCTCACCCCGTCATGGCTGTCATTCCAGAGTTTTACCCCATCATGGCCGTTGTACCAGAACCAAGGTGGCAGCCCCTACTGCAGAACCTCCCAAGTCGTCGGAACCCGCTCTTGCTCCTCGCGAGGTAGCAGCTCCCTCTGCAAAACCTCCCAAGTCAGCGGCTTCTGCTCCAGCTCCTCTCATGGCAATGGTGCCCACTTCTGAACTCTGTGTATGTCATCTAATAACCATGAAGGTTGTTCCTGAAACCTCAGTCTGTCATGGCTGTCAGCCCTGTCACGGCCGAGGAGGCCGCCTGTGAACGCTCCGTTTACCCTGATCTGGCCAAGGAGGCCGTTTCTGAGCTCTGTAAATGTCCTGTCCTGTCCAAGAAGGCTGGTCCTGAACTCTCTGTCTGTCCTGCCAAGGCCAAGGAGACTGTTTGTGAACACTCTGTACTGTCTACCTGTCCTGTTCCAGCTGCAGAGGCCATTGTTAACCTCTCTGTGCTCTTTGTTCCAGTTCCACCTGATCCACCTTGGTGGTCACCTGCCTTGTCAGCTCCATGTTGGTGAACATCTGTCCAGCCTGAGCCATCTTGGTGGTCTCCTGCACCCTCAGCTCCGCTAAAGTGGACCTCAGCTCCATCAGGTCCACTCTGGTGCTCATCTGTTCCACCGTGGGGATCTTCGGTCCCGTTTGTTCTGCTCAGGTGGTCATCTGCTTCGTCATGGAGATCATCTATTCTGCCCTGGCACTCTTCAGCTCCTCTAAGAGCATTGGCACTTACTTCTGAACTCTTTACTTGTTTTTCAGTGACCACAGAGATCACCCATGAACTCTCTGCCTGCCCTATTATGGACATGGAGACTGTCTGTGAACCCTATGACTGTCCTGTCACGGCAATGGAGGCCGTGGGTGAACTGTCTGCCCATCCTGTTACGGCCGATGAGGCCGCTGTTAACCTCCCTGTGCTTTCTGTTCCAGTTATGCCTGATCCTCCGTGGTGGTCTCCTGCCTTGTTTGCTCTTCTGTGGGGGTCTTCTGACCCATCTGCTTTGCTGTGGTGCTCTTCAGCTCCACCCTGGTGGTCTTCAGCTCTGCCTGCTCCACCATGGTGCTTCTCTGCTCTGCCCTGGTGGTCTTCAGCTCCACCCTGGTGGTCTTTGATTCTGCCCTGGCTCCCTGCTCTGCCGGCCTTGCCTCAGACTACAGGCCCTCCTCCTGCACATGGACCTGGCCCTCCATCCCTCCCCCATTCCACCTCCGCTCCACCTCCCTTCTGGATTTATGTCTGTTTTTGTTTAGGAGCATCTGGAAGCTGCTCCTTAACAGAGGGCTCTGTAACGATCTCTAGCTGGAGTGCCCATGAGCTCCTCTAGGGAGCACTCCATTCCATACCGTTGCCATTCATTCTGGACTCCATTTCCCATATACCCCCTGCCTAGGAACCAATTACAGACTCCACCCATTTCCCATAAAGAGGACTATTTAAGTCGGACACTTGTTCACCCTCATTACTGTTTATTGAATGTATGGATGGATGTTTGTAGCCATTACTCCTAGTTTCCATGTTTCTTTTCCGTGTTCCTAGTTTCCTAGTTTTTGCCTTTCTCTTGTTTTCACCCCTGGATTGTTTCCTTTTTGATTGTTTGCTACCTGACCTGATCATTGCCTGTTATTGGCTTACTCTTTTGTCTTTGCCTTGGATTATATTATTTGCTGGTGTTCAATGCTGCCTGTCTGACTACATTTTTAACTACACTCTTTAAAATAAATCCTGCACGTGGATCCTCCAACCCTGTTGTCACATCCCACGTTACACTGAATGTGAAAGTTTTGCCCTGAATGATGCTTTACATTTCCAGTCTCTGGTGTTTCTACAGTCAAATAAACATATTTTACCTGCCGATAACATAATGTTAACCCTGTGATTGTTAACCAATATGATTTTTAAAAAGCGCACGGCTGCATAGTTTCATTACTTCATAGTGTTGTAATTACCTTTTTTTTTTTCTTCAGTGACTCGTCTTTCAAAGTTTAATTAAATTAAATTCAATTCAAGCTTACTTGAATAGCGCTTTTCATGATACAAATCGTTGCAAAGCAGCTTTACAGGAAAGTATGTTTCTACAATATATTTAGTAGTAACTTGTCAGTGGTGACTGTCAAATTGATGTTCATATGGCAGAAATGTACAGTAAAATTCAGTTAATGACGTAATCAAACAGACAATGAACACTATTAACAGCAAAGATTATATGTTGCAATCAAACTTATAGCAAAGTTCGGTAGTTTATGTTGGTTCACGGTTGGCATTGTCTGAGGACCTCTGAGGGGTTTGCATCATCTCTTCTCAGGTGTTCGATTGTCTCAGGTCTTTGTAAGGGCTGGATCCAGACTGAAGCTTGTGTAATTCCTAGTTACCACAGGATGTCAATCCCGTGGCAGAGACAGACACAAATAGAGACATGATTAGAGTAGCTGCTGATCCAACCAAGCAAAAATTATTTGTTCAACCCAAGCTAAGGAATAATAATGAGCATTTGATCAGATATAACTGCAGTACAAGATTATGAGATGCATTATTTGAATGCTTGGCCAAAGAGATGTGTCTTTAATCTAGATTTAAACAGAGAGAGTATGTCTGTCCGGAAAGGCTATTCCAGAGTTTGGGAGCCAAATGCTAAAAAGCTCTACCTCCTTTAGTCAAGTCAAGTCAAGTCACCTTTATTTATATAGCGCTTTTAACAATGCAGATTGTGACAAAGCAACTGTACAACATTAATTAGGAACATAGTGTGTCAATAATGCAAAGTGACAATAGTAAACACAAATTTTTCAGTTAAAGGCAGTTCATCATTGAATTCAGTGATGTCATCATCCAGCTCAGATCAGTTTAAATAGTATCTTTGCAATAATTTGAAATCAAGTCAACGATATCGCTGGAAATGAAGTGTCCCCAACTAAGCAAGCCAGAGGCGACAGCGGCAAGGAACCAAAACTCCATTGGTGACAGAATGGAGAAAAAACCTTGGGAGAAACCAGGCTCAGTCGGGGGGCCAGTTCTCCTCTGACCAGACGAACCAGCAGTACGGAAAAATCTATTTAAGACGTAATAAAACAGACGATGAACACTATTAACAGCAATTATTATATGATGCAATC
>NW_015557145.1:142809-143020 GCF_001515605.1 Sinocyclocheilus anshuiensis
CCACGGTAAGCAGGGAGGGGACCAGAGCATATTACAGTGTCTGACATCGTGCTTGCAAGTTCACACACCTCTTTAATGTTATTTTTAGCGATCTCCGTCTGGCGAAGTCGAACATCATTAGCGCCAGCGTGAATAATAATCTTACTGTATTTACGTTTAGCATTAGCCAGCACTTTTAAATTTGCCAAGATGTCAGGCGCTCTGGCTCCCG
>NW_015557145.1:143285-143969 GCF_001515605.1 Sinocyclocheilus anshuiensis
GCCCTGCTGCAGAGGCATTGTAACCGGAACCGAACAATGTACAGGACTCCCTGAGCTAGTCGCATCCAAAGCCGTTTCTAGAGCCCTCACATTCTTACTGTCCTCAATTAAAGTTTGGATGCGTGTCTCTAATTCTGAAATCTTCTCTGTCAGCCTAACTATTTCCCTGCATTTATCACATGTGAATCCCTCGTTGCCGACAGAGAGAGATAAACTATACATGTGGCAAGCGGTGCAAACAACAATAGCAGGAGAAGAAGCCATTACTCACCGTGATTTATGAATGATTATTACTTACCACAGTTGTTTGATGAACGTGTGAAAAAATAAACGGAGCGAGAGAGAGAGAAAAAAAAGAAAACAGCAATAGGCGCGAATGGAAACGCTAATGACAAGCTAACCGGCTAACGAATGCTAACGCGCTGCACTCGCGATTTTAGAATAAAAGTCAACGATCAAATTAATCAGATTAGGTTGAAAGATAATATCAGAAATATGGTGGGAATTAAGTTATATTTTATCACTTTAAACAACAGAGAGTGATAGTATAGATAGAGATTCTACAGAAAAGCGAGGCTACACATCTTCAATCCAATCTGGCAACACTGGTTCTCGACCCGACCGTTCCCGCTAAATTTAGATCTCGTTTCCAGAATCTCACATTTAAATTTCCGCTACTGAAAG
>NW_015557145.1:144271-147561 GCF_001515605.1 Sinocyclocheilus anshuiensis
ATGCTAATGCACTGCAAGTGCGCTGCACTGGCGGTTTTAGAATAAAAGCGAACAATCAAATTAATCAGATTAGGTTGAAAGATAATATCAGAAATATGGTGGGAATTAAGTTATATTTTATCACTTTAAACAACAGAGAGTGATAGTATAGATAGAGATTCTACAGAAAAGCGAGGCTACACGAAGCTACAATCACAAACCAGCAGCACGGCAGACAGGAAGCAGGAATAACACTGTCCAACAGTGACACCCGCAGGTGTGTCAAAGCTACAGCTATTGTAGCTTTAGTCGACTTTGCTATCCTAGGTACTACCAAAAGTCCAGAATTTTGCGACCTTAGTGAGCATGATGGATTGTAGCGTGGTAGAAGCCTAGACAGCAGCTGACTCTGCGCCGGATCCATTTTCAAATCGGCAAATCCGCATTACAGTCACATCCGTTTCAGTGCTGTAACCGGGATCCAGCCCGGGCGTGGTTTCAGTGGGCGGGAACTACAGTCGCAGAGCGGATCCGGGTCCGGCGCGCATTTATTTCTGGAGTTCAGAACAGAAAACGTCAAGACGATCGAGGCAGATACAGACTGTTCCCTTTCATGGGAACTTCGAACTGCATCCTCTAGGGTTCGCTATGGGGAACGCCTCGTCGTGACCCGTGTCTGAAGCATACATTGAAACGACTATAGTATAAATAGGCGCCGGGAGCACACATCATTCACTTCTTCATCTGAAGCTTGCGTCCGCAGCATGGCAAGAAACCTAGAGGACGCAGTGTCTCATTCCCTACTCAGGGAACCATGATTACATAAGTAACCTGAGACGTTCCCTTTCATGGGAACTTCGAACTGTGTCCTCTAGGTTTCCCCATAGCGACCCCTAGATGACGCAGTGTCTCGTTCCCTACTCAGGGAACCATGGTTACATAAGTAACCTGAGACGTTCGCTGTTATCCTCAAAAACCTCACCAAGGTATGTCACACCATTTGATCAAACTGTTCTACTAATAAATTAATTTCTTATTTGGTTGTGTACTCGATAACTTAAAGGTTTGGTGTTTTTATTGCTCCTTAGATCGATGTTGGACTGTAATGTTGGCAAACCCTTAGGCCTATGTTATCAGAGGACTTGCTAACATGAAGAAAACGGTCCAGAGGTCTGTAATTATACATAATTAACAGATTTTAACTTAATTACTTAATTTAAACTTTAGTAATTTTAACTGCTTCTATTAATTTTAATTGTTTAAGATTGCTGCGTGGTAATTAGTGTGATGAGCTAGCAATGTTAATGTTTAAGTGCTAACCCTTAAGGCTGCATGCATTTATTTGATCAAAATAACGAATTTTAACTTTAGTAATTTTAACTGCTTCTATTATTTTTTATTGTTTAAGATTGCTGTGTGGTAATTAGCGATAAGCTAGCAATGTCAATGTTTAAGTGATAACCCTTAATGCATTTATTTTATCAAAAATAAAGTTAAAAAAGTAATATTGTGAAATATTATTACAATGTGAAATAACTATTTTCTATTTGAATATATTTTAAAATGTAGTTTATTCCTGTGTATTTTCAGCATCATTACTGCAGTCTTCAGTGCATGATCCTTCAGAAATCATTCTAATATGCTGATTTAGTGCTGCATTTTTATTGGTACTCGGTTATCAATAATGGTTCTTATTATCTTTATTCCTGTGAATTTTCAGCATCATTACTCCAGTCTTCCTTACATGATCCTTCAGAAATCATTCTAACATGCTTTAGTACTCCGTTATCAATAATGGTTCTTATTATTATCAGTCGTAAAAAAACAGTTTTTGCTGCTTATTATTTCCTGGAACAATTTATTTGATATACACAGTATATATATATATATATATATATATATATATATATATTTAATATTTCCTGGAAACATTTTTATGATTCTTTGATTAATAGAAAGTTCAAAAGAACATAATTTATTTGACATATATTTGCAACATTATAAATGTTTTTACTTTTATCAATTTAATGCATATATGCTGAATAAAAACAGTCATTTCTATTAAATAAGACACACACACATCGAACATTTGAATGGTTGTATATCATGGTTTCTGAATATATTAAGGAGCATAACTATTTTTCAATATTGATAATAATCAGAAATATTTATTGAGCAGCAAATCAGCATATTTGAATGATTTCTGAAGGATCATGTGACACTGAAGACTGGAGTAATGATGCCGAAAATTCAGCTTTGATTACAGCAATAAATTACATTTTACAATATATTCACAAAGAAAATAAATATTTTAACTGATAATAACTTTTAAAATTGCAATTAAAATATAATTTATTTCTGTGATGACAAAGCTGAATAAATAACTTTTTATTCATCAATAAATCCTGAAAAAAGTATCACAGGTTCCCAAAAAAATTAAGCAGCACAACTGTTTCCAACACCGAGCTTTGATCAAAGCAATAAATAATATTTTAAAGTATATTAAAATAGAAAACTATTATTTTAAAATGTAATACTTCACAATATTACAGTTTTTTTTCTGTATTTTTTATCAAATAAATGCTGACTTGATAAGCAAGAGACTTATTTCAAAAACAGTAAATATAGTACTGTGTCCAAACTTTTGATCAGCCCAGTCCCCTTGAATAAGCAGGCAGAACGCTCTCAGGTGCATCCTGAATGAGAGAAACAGAGAGGGGCACTGAAGAGACAGACATGTATTACATTATATTATTTATAAAATCTTTGCCAAAAGATGCTTTTATTTCTGTTAACGGAATGCTGGGGCTGTTGATTGAGTAAATGAATTGAGAAATTGTCCAGCAACACTATATAACAGTCTGTTTCAATTTCAGGTTCCAGCTGAGAGCCGGGACTGTCAAATAGTAAGGTGAGTCCCTTTTTTTATTTTTACTTTTTAAGTGTTCAGTGGAGGTTGGGTTATTCAAGCTATTTGAATGCCACAATGTATAATTGAGTACTGATAATATTGAGTGCCTGATAATGTTACTATTAGTGCTGTTCAAAACATACTGTTTGTTAGGGCCGATTGTGGCTTGCAGGTTTCTGGAGAAATGATCCTTCAAATAATTTCACACTCAGTATCCTAAACAATATACCTGTTATGACAGTCATAGTCCTATAACTTGATATGCGATGGCGCCGCAGACGGCAGCCTCAGTGTTTGGCTCTCCAGTGTTTGTACTGTTTTTGTTAGTTTTTCCTGTTTTTTGTTTCTCAAACACGATCAGTTTTACCAGGGATGAGCTGCTGAACATTCGGCAGAACAC
>NW_015557145.1:151181-153446 GCF_001515605.1 Sinocyclocheilus anshuiensis
CATCTCATTTTTATTATCTGTGTGTTGTTGTTGTCTCCGTGTACTGGAAGCTTGTGACACTATAACAAATTCCTTGTACGTGCAAACATACTTGGCAATAAAGCTCTTTCTGATTCTTCTTCTGATTCTGATAGCAATAGTCTGAGTGTCATCTGAGTGTCACAAACTATTTTTCATCTCAAGTTGGTGATTAAAGGAAATGTGTGTGACACTGATGTCACATGCATTCATTTCCACAGTGGAGCATGTTAATAAACTGAGACTCTTATGTGTAAGGCTTAAACATTGCCTTCCTTGCTTTGTAATACTAAATGAAACAAATACATTCATAACATATCTGTGTAATATGCAATTAGTTGTGTATTTTTTATTATATAAAACAGGTGGCACCTTTCCTCTTGCTTTTCTTCTCTGTTATATCAGTTATTATACTTCACACCTATGTGTAGTAAGCAGAATGAACATTATCTTCGTTACACACAGAGCAGGACTACAAAAATGCTTACCATGGATAACATTTATGATGTGGAAAAGCATATAATAACAAATTCCTTGTACGTGCAAACATACTTGGCAATAAAGCTCTTTCTGATTCTTCTTCTGATTCTGATAGCAATAGTCTGAGTGTCATCTGAGTGTCACAAACTATTTTTCATCTCAAGTTGGTGATTAAAGGAAATGTGTGTGACACTGATGTCACATGCATTCATTTCCACAGTGGAGCATGTTAATAAACTGAGACTCTTATGTGTAAGGCTTAAACATTGCCTTCCTTGCTTTGTAATACTAAATGAAACAAATACATTCATAACATATCTGTGTAATATGCAATTAGTTGTGTATTTTTTATTATATAAAACAGGTGGCACCTTTCCCCTTGCTTTTCTTCTCTGCTATATCAGTTATTATACCTCATAGCTATGGGCAGTAAGCAGAATGAACATTATCTTCATTACACACAAAGCAGGACAAAATTACTCAATTACAGGAAAGTAAAAAATGCTTACGATGGATAACATTTATGATGTGGAAAAGCATATACAGTGCGTGCAAAGTTATTAGGCGAGTCAATATTCTGATCATATTTTAAGCACTTTTACCAATTCCAAACCACATCAATGATAATAACTACTATTAATTTTGTTTACAATCATGTATCTTATAATTGTATAATCAACAAGAACTGGAAGTGAAAAACTCTCACTGTTGCTCCAGAAGGAAACGCAATGCATTAAGGGGGTGAAAACTGAAGATGTGTACATTTTTCAAATTTTGCCTAAATATATATTTTTTTCATTTTGTACTGCCCTTCAGAAGCTACAGAAGATACTTACATGTTTCCCAGAAGACAAAATAAGTTCAATTTACCCTGATCTTCAAATTCAAAAAGTTGTCACCCCCTTAATGCATTGTGTTTCATTCTGGAGCATCAGTGAATGTTTGAACCTTCTGTAATATTTGCATATGAGTCGCTCAGTTGTCCTCGGTGTGAAAAGAAGGATCTCAAAATCATACAGTCATTGTTGGAAATGGTTCAAATACACAGAAATGCTGAAAAACCACAGAATTTGTATTTTTTTGTATATTGTATATTGTCATTTAAGTATTTTTCTGAAGAACAGAAAGCAGTTTAACTGTTCAGGACAAACAAGGGACTCATGAACAACTATCACTAGACAAAAAAAAAAACTCACAGTGGTGGAAAGAGTACTGAAAATTTGTACTTAAGTACAAGTACTGTTACATTGCTGAAATAATACTCAATTACAAGTAAAAGTACTGGTGACAAAACAGTACTTAAGTAAAAGTACAAAGTACTCTTCTCAAAAACTACTCAGAGTACTAGTTACTTTTTAGCCAGCAATATTTAATGAATTACCAAGAAAATATTCATTCATATCAACGATTTATGTGGATAATAGATACTTTGAACAAAACCCACTTTTATCTTATTGACAAAGTATGTGAATTAGTGGTAATGATACAGAAATTTCTAACTTCAATACCTTGAAAAATATCAATATTAAAGTACCCGTGAACCGGAAGTTGCAACTGACTTCAGTGTTGTGATGTATTTCCAAGTGAAACGGAATATTGAATAAGAATGCTTTTTTTATTCCACATTTTGTCTCTTCAAACACTATAATCCACAAATGTGAATCAGAATCAGAATCAGAATCAGAATCTGAGCTTTATTACCAAGTATGTTTACACACACAAGGAATTTGACTTGACGACAGGAGCTTCCAGTGCAGAAGAAAGTAC
>NW_015557145.1:154268-158970 GCF_001515605.1 Sinocyclocheilus anshuiensis
AATGCTTAGCTTAAATATGTAATATTAAATAGTGCTCATAAATTGCTGTTGAGATAGGATTCTCAAGTGAAATGAGTAGAGGCATGGACCCGGAAACAGCAGTCCTTGCGTCATACTTAACAAGAGGATTCTCCCGAAGCCGTCAAATTGACGTCATCAGAGCCAGAACGCCATTCCAGAGCGGAAGCGAATTTTCAGTTTTTGATTAAAGATTATGACGGCCTACAATCTTTTTTTCCCCCGGTGTATTGACTTGCACGGTTTAAGTGTTCACCACAAGACTAGTAATGTGCACTAAAAAAAAGGAAGTAGGATCATTTAATAATTTAATAATTTTCAATACCATTGGCAAAACTATACTGTATACTGCCATAGATATTTTAATATCTTAATTTTTTTGTCCATCCATTTTTTGTCAAGACAACCATTATTTCAAGCTTTAAATGGTTTAATCCAAGACTTCTAAAAAAGACACGTTTGCTTTATATGATAAACAGATTTTAATATAGGCTTTTATTTACGCACATATAAACATCAATTGATCAAAATTATCAATTACCATTACAAAAATCTCAATCTTAAACATTTGCTCATTCTGTGTATTTGTGTCTTTAAAATAGGGTAACTTTGTTGTAAAAGCTTACAGCACAAGGAAGCATGATTTAAAATCTGATTTCAAACTGAATTGAATTTACAAAAAAAGACAAGCGCAGTCAGTTAAAAAAAATGATATAAACAAATTACCTAAATTCAGATGAGGTATTCAAAATATGACAACACTGAATTTTTATAAGCAGTGTTTTAAGAGCCATATATGTGGTTTGTTTAGATAAACGGGACATCAGATGGCTTTGACCTGCAATGTCTGTACAATGTAGTGATGCAGTTAGACAGACTAGGATATTTATATGTACAAATCATACAAATATCCCATTCCAAAACATTTCTAGCATAGGCCTACTTACATTGTAAATAAATTAAAATTCCATTTTTGATAGTTGAAAGACGTTCTGATGCATTTCACTTACAGCCAATAAAATTTCTAGTAGCATTTTCATCGGTCAGGCGTGGATCTATTCTACTTGACAAAGTTTAATCCAGGACCAAAGAGGAATAATTTCTAGCACAGTAGATCACGATTGCACACAGTCTGAGTGCGCACAAGCAATATCGGAGTGAGAGAACAGGCAGCTCATTTGTATAAGTTAGGCCTATTTGAGAGCTCGCATTCGGTTTTCTGCGATTACATGACTGTGTTCTCATGTTACAATAAAGCGCTAGCCACATTTGCGCGGGAATGATTAAAATTATGAAGAATACCTGCAATCCTGCGCGGACATTCAGACTGTAATTGACAGGAGACGGATGCGTGTCAAACTCACTGTCAGAGAGGAAAGAGAGACGCAGCTTGTATCAGTGTATATTCGGTAGATATGTGGAAAATGAGTAAGGGAACAGTGTCAGATATTTCAGTATCGGTATCAAAATATAGATATTTATGATAACACTACCATGTAGTTTGTTTCTCCAAACTGCAATATCGGAGTGAGAGGACAGGCAGCTCATTTGTATAAGTTAGGCCTATTTGAGAGCTCGCATTCGGTTTTCTGCGATTACATGACTGTGTTCTCATGTTACAATAAAGCGCTAGGCAAATTTGCCCGCTACTGGAAATTTTATTGGCTGTAAGTGAAATGCATCAGAACGTCTTTCAACTATCAAAAATGGAACTTTAATTTATTTACAATGATTGAAATTATGCGGAATAGCTGCAATCCCTGCAATCCCGCGTATTCAGACTCTGTAATCGACAGGAGGCGATGCGTGTCAAACTCACTGTCGGAGAGGAGAGAGCGAGACGCAGCTTGTATCGTTGTAGGCTATATCGTTGTAGGCTATATACGGGAGATACTGTGGAAAATGAGTAATGGAACCGTGTCAGATATTTCAGTATCGGTATCAAAATATAGATATTTATGATAACACTACCATGTAGTTTGTTTCTCCAAACTTTGAGTGCATAAATTACACTGAGCTCCCTCACTGTCCGATCAGCTCTTCACCTGCTGCAGCAGCGGCTTTTCCCGGTTCAGATATCAGAGCTGTTATTGGTCCCTGTATGTTCGGATATCTTTATTGGCTACTGAAGTGCCATCAAAGGTTTGAATATCAATTTAAATTGTGGGTGTACTCAGTAACGAACTATGTTTTCAAAGTAACGAAGTAGATTATTTTGCTTAATTTGTACTTAAGTAGGCTACAAGTAAAAGTACAGCTTTAAAAATATACTAAAAAAAGTACAAGTACCCGAAAAAAACTACTTAATTACAGTAACGTGAGTAGTTGTAATTAGTTACCTCCACCACTGAAAACACAGCTGTGGATCATTCAGGTAACGGGGAAGTCGTTTTTTTTCCCCTTCCCCTTTTTTTTTGTTTTTTTTTTTCCAAGATGGCGCTGCTGAGTTCGGACGCCGTCCAGGTCGCTCCACTTAGATTGTGCTTTTATTTACTTTTGTACTTTCTTTTGCTCTCTCTTTTTACACACATATCGTCTGCACTGATCACTTACGACAAAAGAACACTTTTGGACATTGGACACCGCTACACTAACCTGTTTCAGGACACTTTATCCTCCAACCCATCGAGGCCATCTGAGATTCTCCGGAACGCCAAGATGAACAATGGCCACCTGAATAACCCAAGCGATGGATTAAGAAACACCGCGGGAAGCGCGCTGGGATTCGCAACAGACTGAGGCAAAGAGCACACAGCCCTCCTCTGCCGAGCATTCTGCTTGCGAATGTCCAATCCTTAGTAACCATGTATGTGACAAATAAAAAATCTTGAATCTTGAATCTTAACAACACAGTATTAACCATCAAGTTTATGTAAACTTTTGAACGGGGTCATTTTTATAAATTCACTATTATTTTCTCCTGTGGACAATATCTTTTATGTGAAATATCTGATTCAGGTCAGCACTAAATAAAAAATAACATGCATTTTGTATGATCCCTCTTATTTTTGAAAAATAAGTAACATTTTGCAGATTCTGCAAGATGTATGTAAACATTAGACCTTATGTGTGTGTGTGTGTGTGTATATATACAGTATGTGTGTTTATGTACAGTATGTATGTATGTATGTATGTATGTGTATATGTGTGTATATGCCAGTAACATTTTTGTCCACATTTAATGTTTTTTTTTTAGAGACATTGACAAGGAGGGAACTGTCTTTAAGCTGTGGAGGCAGACGGAGGGCTCACATTTACCTCAAAAACGGCATTGCAGAGGACTCTATCACAACTAGAACCAACTCAAGCACACAATGGTGACACACATTTATAAGAATTTTCCCTGTGATATAAACTTTTCAAGTGATAATTATTCAGATTCTTCTCATTCTCATTGTGTAGCACTGGTTTAAGCTTAGTGAATATTATGTACAGTAAGCACTAGAAGTAGAGACTTGTACTACTTGGGGTAGTGTTTTAAATAAATTTTAATTTTGTTTTGTTTTTTTGTGCAGAAATTATCAAAAGGAAATAAAAGATGCACAGTAGCACATCTTTTGCATAGTTTTGTGTAGTAATTCATTTGTTTTCATATGAATATTGTTTTAATAGAGTGTTCAGTACAGTAATTGTCTATACATCTAAATCAATACTTTAAACTTTTTGTTGTCTAAGAGCTTTGTATAACAACTTTAAAAAATATAAGTGGCATAAAACAGTAAGATATTTAATTATGTATTATGTAAGATGCATGTAATCATTGCTTTAATGGTATCCATCATTTCTGCTTAAAGTCATTATCTACTTGCATAATTTGTATTATCTGGGAACTGTACAAATACTGTGGCATATGGACATTACTCTTTTTATGTGTAACAAAGAAACATGCAGAGACTTGTACTACTTGGGGTAGTGTTTTAAATAAATTTTAATTTTGTTTTGTTTTTTTGTGCAGAAATTATCAAAAGGAAATAAAAGATGCACAGTAGCACATCTTTTGCATAGTTTTGTGTAGTAATTCATTTGTTTTCATATGAATATTGTTTTAATAGAGTGTTCAGTACAGTAATTGTCTATACATCTAAATCAATACTTTAAACTTTTTGTTGTCTAAGAGCTTCGTATAACAACTTAACAAAAATATATCAGTGGCAAAAGACAGTAAGATATTTAATTATGCATTATGTAAGATGCTTGTAATCATTGCTCATTTGTATTGTATTGTATTGTAATCATATGATTTGTATTATTCGGGAACTGTACAAATACTGTGGCTTATGGACAATACTTTTTTTATTTGTAACAAAGAAACATGCATTTTCTGTAAAGCTGCTTTGAAACAATGTGTATATTAAAAAATGCTACACAAATAAATGTGAATTGAACAAAACTTAATGCATCATTTTTTTCTCCTCTCCAGATCAGTAGGGAAACCATACACATACAAACCATCTTTATATAGAGAGCAGGGTTCCTACACATTTTCCATTTCAAAATTCCATACTTTTCCAGACTCAAATTTCCAAACCTCTCAGTAGATTTTCGGACCATATTTAACATAAATGGTTCATAGAGCATTATTTTCAGCAGGGCCATAGCTGGGGTTTGCGGGGCCCCTGTGCAGGTTGTACCGGTGGGCCCTGTTTGAAATTGTGTAAATAGCACAAATAAACAAATATACCAA
>NW_015557145.1:161516-171011 GCF_001515605.1 Sinocyclocheilus anshuiensis
ATGAATTATTTTAATGTTACTTGCTCACTTTCCTAGTAAAGCTGTGCTAACCAGTATTTTCCTCCCGCAGTGCGCTGACAGACCGGCGGAAAGACTCGTGAAGATGAAATAAAGCAGTAAAAGAACATTAAATCTAACATCTCAGAGATTAACATCTCATCTAAATATTTATTAAGCCTACAGTATACTGTCCTGTGCATTTTATTTTATTCTTATTTTTTATCTTACTTTTTCCATACCTATATTTATATATAATTTTCTTGTGTTTGTATTCTTTAATAATTGCACTGTCCATGGAGCGGACCTGACTTACATTTCACTGCTGGTCATATATTCCCTATATAACCATGTATGTGACAAATAAAAAATCTTGAATCTTGAATCTTAACAACACAGTATTAACCATCAAGTTTATGTAAACTTTTGAACGGGGTCATTTTTATAAATTCACTATTATTTTCTCCTGTGGACAATATCTTTTATGTGAAATATCTGATTCAGGTCAGCACTAAATAAAAAATAACATGCATTTTGTATGATCCCTCTTATTTTTGAAAAATAAGTAACATTTTGCAGATTCTGCAAGATGTATGTAAACATTAGACCTTATGTGTGTGTGTGTGTGTGTATATATACAGTATGTGTGTTTATGTACAGTATGTATGTATGTATGTATGTATGTGTATATGTGTGTATATGCCAGTAACATTTTTGTCCACATTTAATGTTTTTTTTTTAGAGACATTGACAAGGAGGGAACTGTCTTTAAGCTGTGGAGGCAGACGGAGGGCTCACATTTACCTCAAAAACGGCATTGCAGAGGACTCTATCACAACTAGAACCAACTCAAGCACACAATGGTGACACACATTTATAAGAATTTTCCCTGTGATATAAACTTTTCAAGTGATAATTATTCAGATTCTTCTCATTCTCATTGTGTAGCACTGGTTTAAGCTTAGTGAATATTATGTACAGTAAGCACTAGAAGTAGAGACTTGTACTACTTGGGGTAGTGTTTTAAATAAATTTTAATTTTGTTTTGTTTTTTTGTGCAGAAATTATCAAAAGGAAATAAAAGATGCACAGTAGCACATCTTTTGCATAGTTTTGTGTAGTAATTCATTTGTTTTCATATGAATATTGTTTTAATAGAGTGTTCAGTACAGTAATTGTCTATACATCTAAATCAATACTTTAAACTTTTTGTTGTCTAAGAGCTTTGTATAACAACTTTAAAAAATATAAGTGGCATAAAACAGTAAGATATTTAATTATGTATTATGTAAGATGCATGTAATCATTGCTTTAATGGTATCCATCATTTCTGCTTAAAGTCATTATCTACTTGCATAATTTGTATTATCTGGGAACTGTACAAATACTGTGGCATATGGACATTACTCTTTTTATGTGTAACAAAGAAACATGCATTTTCTGTAAAGCTGTATTGAAATATGTATTGTGAAAAGCATGTATGTGCAAGCAAGCAATGAATTGTATTTGAATTTTAGATATGTATACAACTTATTTGTGTGTATGTGTGTGTGTAGGCCTATATATATATATACAAAATGAGCTGGCCCAGATCCGGCATGGTACTGGACCAGATCCGGCCCATATTTGGGCCAAATCACCATAAAGGAATCCACAGCTGGCCCAGTTCTGGTCCAGATCCGTGAAAACAGATCCGTGCCTGTATTGGCCCATTGTGCCAAAAGACCGTCCGTTGCGCCGATCTGGACCAGAACTTCCGATGGGTCTGGGCCAAATCTGACCCAGATGATTTTTGCTATCTGGAAGGCTAGTTAGGTATGCAGGAGCTAAACCATTGTAAGTAAGGGCCTTGTAGGTAAGTAATAATATTTTGTAACTGATATGGAAGTTAATAGGTAGCCAGTGCAGAGACTAAAATTGGGGTAATATGATCATATTTTCTTGACCTGGTAAGGACTCTAGCCGCTGCATTTTGGACTACCTGTAGTTTGTTTATTGAAGATGCAGAACAACCACCTAGCAGTGCATTACAATAGTCCAGTCTAGAGGTCATGAATGCATGAACTAGCTTTTCTGCATCAGAAACAGGTAACATGTTTCATAGTGTTGGATTACAAATTTATAAAATGTTATATCTAGGTTCCAATGTAATAGTATATCAACTGAAAAAGTTATGCACTGTCACGAATCCGGTCTATAAACTTTCGTTCTCTCACCACCAGAGGTCACCCGCTCTCCACATGGACTCTCACACTACACAGAGTGTTACACATCACCCTGAACTACATTTCCCATGCTCCATTGCACTAATCACAAGTTCACCTGAAACCAATCACACACAGCTGCTACCAATAACACACTATATAAATCAGTCTCACACCACCATTCAACGCCGAGTATTGTTTAGCGTTTATCACTTTGATAGCTGATAGCTACTTTATGGAGCCTGCCCTAGTTTTCATAGTCTAGTCATAGTCTTGCCTTTCCTGATTCTTGCCACGTATCTTGGAACCCCTTCAGACCTGATTTTTTTCTGCTGAGCAAAAAAAAATTTTCCCAGTTGATTTTTGCTCCCTTCCAGCATAGAAATAAAGGGGGACAAAAACATTTTTGATAACTCATGTTTTTATTGGTAATAAACTCTCTGCCTGTCCTGTCACGGCTATGGAGGCTGTCTGTAAACTCTCTGCCCGTCCTGTCACGGCTATGGAGGCCGTTTGTGAACTCTCTGCCTGTCCTGTCAAGGCTACGGAGGTCATTTATGAACTTTTATCTTACTCCGAACTGGCTGAGGAGGCTATCTCTGAACCCTCGCCCTGTTCTGAACCAGCCATGGTGGCTGATTGTGAATTGTCTCTCCGTCTCGTCTCAACTAATGTCTCTGATTTCGAACTGTCTGTCTTGCCTGTCTCTGTCATGGAATCTAAATCTGTGCTGTTCTGCAAACTCTTTGCCTGTCCTGTTCCGGCCAAGGAGGCCACCTATGAACTCTCTGCCTATTATGAACCAGCAGAGAAGGCCATCTCTGTACTCTTGTCCTGTTCTGAACCAGCCATTGTGGTTGATTTTGAATCATCTGTCTGTCTAGCCAATCCAGTTCCCATCAATCCTCGTGCTTCTGATTCGTGTGTCAATGTGTCTGATGATCTTCCTGTCTGTCCAGTTTTCACCAATGACTCTGTGTGTGAACTGTCAACTCAACCAGTGTTTGCCAATGATTCCAATGTTGAACTGTCTGCCAGTGAGGTCCCAGTTAACTTATCTGATGTTATGCCAGCTGCCAATTTTGTTTCAGTCAATGAGCCTGTTTATGAACTGTCTGTCTGTTCAGTTACATTTAATAGACCCAATTACGAACTATCTGCCTTGCCAGTTTCAGTCCATGAGTTTAATTACAAACTGTCTGCCCCTCCGGTTCTCCCTAACGTATCTGATTTTGAACTGTCTGTCTGCCCCATTATCTTTAAGGAGACCAAACCCTTTGTATTGCCTGCCTCGGTCCTTGGGGCCGTGAATACTCTGTCTGTGTTGTCTGTCTCTGCTCTTCCTAGGTCTCAGTCTAGGCCATGGTCTCCTGATCAGTCTGCCCCGCTGTGGTGGTCTTCTGTTCCGCCCTGGTGGGCTTCTGCTCCGTCTGCTCCACCCTGGTGGGTTTCTGCTCCATCTGCTCCACCCTGGAGGTCTTCTGCTCCGCCCTGGTGGGCTTCTGCGCTGTCTGCTCCGGCCTGGTGGTCTTCTGCTCCGCCGTGGTGGTCTTCTGCTTTGTCTGCTCCGGCCTGGTGGTCTTCTGCTCCGCCCTGGTTGGCTCCAGTCCCGTCTGCTCCACCCTGGTGGGCTACTGTTCAGTCTGCTCTGTCGTGGTGGTCTTCTGCTCTGTCTGTTCTGGCCTGGTGGTCTTCTGCTCCTCCGTGGTGGTCTTCTGCTCCGTCTGCTCCGGCCTGGTGGTCTCCTGTCCTGCTCTGGTGGTCTTCTGCTCTGCCGTGGGGATCTTTGGACCCGTCTGCTCAACTGAGGCAGAGTTGGCAGAGCAGAGCACCAAGGCCGAACCGGCAAAGCAGGAAGCCAGGGCGGAGCAGAGTACCAGAACCACCCCCGTTTAGGATTGCTCTTTTGTCTTGCCTGTGCCATACCTGTTTGCTGTTGTTCGAACATACCTGTGTTTTTGACTATGTTTAATTAATAAAAGCTTGCACATGGATCCGCACGCCTCTCATCTCATCAGCCCCGTAACATACACATTGTGTTTTACATTTTGAGGCAAATATGATGACATTCTAAGAAGATCAAGTCAGGCAGCCCAGGTGTCTGAGACATTAACCTTTTGTCTTTATGCACTTCCTGACCATTGGGCAGGGTCCCAAGTTAAAGGTGACCGCTAAGCTCAAGGCACAGCTGTGCCTTTGTCTCTATGATAATGTGAAGGTATGGGCGATACTGTCAGGCTGATTGGATTAGCACCTATGCATTTGAATGACACTGTTATGCTTCCTTGAAAGATATAAACTCTACTGTGCTGAGCTACAGTCAGACTTGGATGACTGCAGCGACGCACAGCGAGTCCTCAATAAAGAGTAACTGCTGTATGAAAGATATCCCAACATCTCCTGGTCTCTGCTTCGACGAGGAAAAAGTTTCCTACAGTTTTGGTGCCGTGACTCGGATAGAGCTCCTCACCTGAATCCAGATTGAAACTTCAAGCTCAACAAAGATCTGACTAAGTTCCAGACTGAATCTTTGTGTACAACCAAGGGTTGGTGAGTTCCACTCTATCCAAAAGAACCTTTAAGACCAGTACAAATTTGTTATCCTCTGCGCCGTCAGAGAAGAGTTAACAGACAGCTGTAGGGTTTGGTTAACTAAGTTATCCTCTAAAAAAATTTATTTTAGAGATGAAGGTTATCTTCTGTTCAGGCAGGGAAGATTAGCATTACGTGCTAATATTGGTTATCCTCTGTTCAGGCAGGGAAGATTAGCATTACGTGCTAATATTTATTATCCTCTGTTTCGGCAGGGAAGAATTGGTTATCCTCTGTCCAGGCAGGGAAGATTAGCATTACGTGCTAATATTTATTTTCCTCTTTTGCGGCAGGGAAGAATTGGTTATCCTCTGTCCAGGCAGGGAAGATTAGCATTACGTGCTAATATTTATTTTCCTCTTTTGCGGCAGGGAAGAATTGGTTATCCTCTGTCCAGGCAGGGAAGATTAGCATCACGTGCTAATATTTGTTATCCTCTGTTGCGGCAGGGAAGAATTGGTTATCCTCTGTTCAGGCAGGGAAAATTAACATTACGTGTTAATATTTGTTACCGTCTGTTTCGGCAGAGAAGAATTGGTTACCCTCTGTTTCGGCAGGGAAGCTTAGCGTAAAGTGCTAGTAATTTGTGTTATCCTCTGCTTTGCCAAGGAAGGTTAACAATAGTTGATCTGTGTTAACAAGTGTACCCTCTGTTGATCAGAGAAGTTTTAGTGTTTTGATTGTGTGGTAACAAAGAAACTCACAAAATGTTTAGAAAGAATGCTAGACTGATCCCCACAACTGATCAGAGAAGTTTTAGTGTTTTGATTGTGTGGTAACAAAGAAACTCACAAAATGTTTAGAAAGAATGCTAGACTGTTAACAGACAGCTTGATCAGCAAAATGCGTCTCTACGACATGTCATTAGCAGAAGTCACACAGCTGATGTCAAAATTCTAACTGAATCTGAATTCAACAATTTTGAGTCTGCTGTTACTTCTGAACTGCAACATGCCAGTAAAGGCGATTTGAGAGAAGGTGTTTTTCAAATTCTAAAGAATATCATGGGACCCAAAATAGACTGGTCCAGAATCACTAACTGTGTGCAAAGGAAAGAAGAAATTGGGGAAATTGGTTAACAACCCTCACAGCCCCGAACATTCTTTTACAGCGTGCGTCAGTCACGAATCCATCCTCATGTATGATGTCTGCAATGACTGAAGTTGTGTTAGAGGATGAAGGAGAAATGACTCACGATTGTGTTACGCTTACATACGCACCTACGAGTGAAGTAACAGAAACTCCCATAGAGAATGCATAATTGGAGTTGTTTGTTGATGCTTCAGCTCAAGTCATTGAAAGTAACAGACGAGCAGGTTATGCAGTCACTTCCACCAGTGAAGTGGTAGTGTCAGGTCGTCTTCCAGATCATTTTTCAGCTCAAGCTGCAGAACTAGTAGCCTTAACTAGAGCATGCACGCTAGCTTCAGGATCAGTTGCAAATATCTACACTGATTCTAGGTATGCTTTTGGGGTGGTTCATGATTTCGGTGTCATTTGGCAAAGTAGACAGTTTCTAACTTCTGCTGGATCCCCCATTAAGCATGCTGGATTAGTGAAAGATTTAATGTTTTCCATGAAACTTCCAAAGAAATTAGCGGTGATCAAAGTGAAAGCACATCTCACAACTAATACTACAGAAGCTAAAGGTAATGCTCTTGCTGATATAGCTGCTAAACAGGCT
The DNA here is from genome assembly GCF_001515605.1 of Sinocyclocheilus anshuiensis. Lineage (NCBI taxonomy): Eukaryota > Metazoa > Chordata > Actinopteri > Cypriniformes > Cyprinidae > Sinocyclocheilus > Sinocyclocheilus anshuiensis. Next base: position 167,994 of record NW_015557145.1, read on the forward strand.
TGTTCCTATGCAACTGTACAAGTGTGTTCAGGTAGTACAGCACAGAAGACAATTCTGCCTCCTGAATCAATTATTGATCTGTACAAAGACGTTCCTCAATATGAAGCATGTACATGGTTAGACAAAGGAGCCACAGTGGATTCATCCGGCTGCTGGATCAAAGGGGGAAAGTATGTCGCTCCCGAATCACTGCTGCCATATTTGGCTCAACAAATACACAATTTGGGTCACAGTGGTCCAGCAACGATGAATCACAGGTTCTCAAATCAATGGTGGAATCCAAAATTCAGAAATGTAGCCACCGAAACAGTCAAGAGATGTGTTACATGTCAGAAAAATAATGATGTGCCAGCAGCAGCTACAGCAGCAACACATACCCCAGCTCCACCAGGACCATTTCGTCACCTGCAAGTTGATTACATATCGTTGCCTCCTTGTAAGGGAAAAACTGACATTTTGGTAGTAATAGACAAGTTCTTGAGATGGATAGAAGCTTATCCAACAGGGCGTGCTTCAGCTGCACATACTGCTAAATATCTCGTCACTGATTTCATTCCCAGATGGGGATTACCAGATTGAATTGACTCAGATCAAAGTACACACTTCACAGGACAGGTAGTCAAGGAAGTGTCTAAAATGTTGGATAGGACACAGGGACCAGTGAGGTGCCCAGGGAAGAACCGAATGCAACAGGCTTCGGGGGCCAACCCTTCAGTGAAGACTCCCTCATAGGCCTTCCCCATCCACTAGTCCATCCTTACCTCACTGTTCTTTAGGTGTCGCAGGAATGAAAAGACAACTAGACTCACTACCGAGCCAACTGTCATGAAAAAAAAAATAAAAATAATAAATACACAACGCAGAGAATCACATACGGGAACTTCAGTCATCCATCAACATGATCAAGATTGACGTACTAGTAATCTTCATGGATATCGCACAAAGTGTAGACTCCAGAAACAACATATCCTTAGAGCTGATGAATATGTCAAGAAACGCCTTGTTTGCTGGAAAGAACGTTTGCATGCCACACCCACTTTCGGTAGGAGTAGGAATCCCATGGGTAGCACACCCCATTTCTGACTGTGATACTTGCACTCTATTTGGTGTGGTCACTAATGGAATTTTTAACAAAAGCACATGTCATGACGTGACTGCTCCTCCAGCCTCACCATGTTGCACTCCAGGTTTAAGGTCCTGCAATTTGACGACAACCACACCTGTTATGACAGACTTACTCTTACCAATGACATTTAGTTGGTGTGTTGAATATCTATCCTCAGACTCTAAAGACTTGGGAAAAATTCCCAGTGCTGCATGTGGTTTCATAATTAAAATGGGAATGTCACTGAAGACAGAAATCTCATCATCCACACGACAAAAGAATGAGGATGTGGAAGTATGTATTAGGCAAACTCGATCATTACCCAAGCTATTTAGTGTGAACCAATGGTGCAGGATTCCCCCTCCAACAGGCATGTTTTGGCTATGCGGAACCTCAATCTATAGTGTACTACCGGCCAAGTTTAATGGCAGGTGCACCTTAGTCTATGCCCTACCTGCAGTCAGAGAAAACTTGAAATCCACTCCAGTACTTTTAAGTGATTCAGCTCCTACCACGAACACAGAAGATGGCTGCATTCCAGGACTCACTTGTGCACAAACATGGTGGTCAAGAACTCTTGGAACATTAATCCCATTTTATGGTGTCATGCAGGCCCTTGATCAAGTTAGAAGCTTATCGAATTCTGTACAGAAACTGGCCAATCATACGGTCTTGGCCCTGGGTAACAGTTTGCATGCCACACCCGCCTTCAGTAGGAGCAGGAATCCCATGGGTGGCACACCCCATCTCCAACTGTGACACGTGTACCTTATTCGAAGTTCATACCAGTGGAATATACAACAAGAGTACATGTCACAACATCACAACTCCTCCAGCTTCTCCGTGTTGCACTCCTGGATTACCATCCTGCAACCTAACTTCAGCTATTCCCATCATGACAGATCTACACTTGTCAATGACTTTTCCTTGGTGCGGTGAAAATTATGCTCCAGCCTCGACTCCATTGGGTGAAATTCCTCGTGAACGTTGCAGCCTTGTGGTCGAAATGAGAACAGAATCCCATGTGGACATTACTCCATCAGCAGGGAGAGAGGAAAAGGACTTATAAGGATGTCTCCACAGGACACCATCTCTCCCGAAACTCTTCGCAATAAATCAGTGGTGTATGATTCCTCCTGGCACCTTTTGGTTATGTGGAACTTCTGTCTACAACATCCTACCCAGCCAATTCAACGGCAGGTGCACCCTAGTTTATGTTCTACCGGCTATCAGAGAAAATATACACTCCACCCCAAGCTCTCCACATCTACATAATTCAGCTCCTACCACGAACAAAGAAGATGGCTGCATTCCAGGACTCACTTGTGCACAAACATGGTGGTCAAGAACTCTTGGAGCATTAATCCCATTTTATGGTGTCATACAGGCCCTTGATCTAGTCAGAAGCTTATCAAATTATGTACAGAAACTGGCCAATGATACGGCTTTGGCCCTGGGTAACATCACGGACACTCTAGCTTCGCACAAGATAATGATCTTACAGAACAGAGTGGCCTTGGATTACATTCTTGCAACGCAAGGAGGAGCCTGCACCATTATCTTCCCTGAGTGCTGCACCGGGTTAATGGATCCAACAGAGGACCTGAACAAAATCCAACAAGACATTCTTGATCTTTCAGCAAAATTGCACCAGATGACTGAAGATAATTCTTCATGGTCAGGAAACCTGTTAGGTAAACCCTGGCTGTGGATCAAGGAAATAGCAATTCTGCTGTTGTTTTTCCTACTGGTGTACTATCTATGCATCCACAGTATCAAGTGTTTCATTCAACAAATGACCCACGCCCATCACGAGGAAATGACAGTTCCAACCAGAAAAGACTATTACCCATAAGAACTTCACGGACCCTAGCTGCATGTTTGTTTCTGTGTCAACATGCCGTTCGTCACTC
>NW_015557145.1:172895-173750 GCF_001515605.1 Sinocyclocheilus anshuiensis
ACTCTTACCAATGACATTTAGTTGGTGTGTTGAATATCTATCCTCAGACTCTAAAGACATGGGAAAAATTCCCAGTGCTGCATGTGGTTTCATAATTAAAATGGGAATGTCACTGAAGACAGAAATCTCATCATCCACACGACAAAAGAATGAGGATGTGGAAGTATGTATTAGGCAAACTCGATCATTACCCAAGCTATTTAGTGTGAACCAATGGTGCAGGATTCCCCCTCCAACAGGCATGTTTTGGCTATGCGGAACCTCAATCTATAGTGTACTACCGGCCAAGTTTAATGGCAGGTGCACCTTAGTCTATGCCCTACCTGCAGTCAGAGAAAACTTGAAATCCACTCCAGTACTTTTAAGTGATTCAGCTCCTACCACGAAAACAGAAGATGGCTGCATTCCAGGACTCACTTGTGCACAAACATGGTGGTCAAGAACTCTTGGATCATTAATCCCGTCTTATGGTGTCATAAAGGCCCTTGATCAAGTCAGAAGAGCTTATCGAATTCTGTACAGAAACTGGCCAATGATACGGCTTTGGCCCTGGGTAACATCACGGACACTCTAGCTTCGCACAAGATAATGATCTTACAGAACAGAGTGGCCTTGGATTACATTCTTGCAACGCAAGGAGGAGCCTGCACCATTATCTTCCCTGAGTGCTGCACCGGGTTAATGGATCCAACAGAGGACCTGAACAAAATCCAACAAGACATTCTTGATCTTTCAGCAAAATTGCACCAGATGACTGAAGATAATTCTTCATGGTCAGGAAACCTGTTAGGTAAACCCTGGCTGTGGATCAAGGAAATAGCAATTCTGCTGTTGTTTTTCCTACTGGTGTACTAT
>NW_015557145.1:173789-177279 GCF_001515605.1 Sinocyclocheilus anshuiensis
CATGTTTGTTTCTGTGTCAGCATGCCGTTCGTCACTACAGACAATCAACACAGAGAAAGTGCTATGTGCTACGACCACAGGTTACAATAATTAACTTTTAAGTGTATAAATTTGTATTTGGTGAGAGTTATTAGAACTCTCAAAGGGGGAACTGTTGGATTACAAATTTATAAAATGTTATATCTAGGTTCCAATGTAATAGTATATAAACTGAAAAAGTTATGTACATTGTGTTTTACATTTTGAGGCAAAGATGATGACATTCTAAGAAGATCAAGTCCGGCAGCCCAGGTGTCTGAGACATTAAACCTTTTGTCTTTATGCAATTCCTGACCATTGGGCAGGGTCCCAAGTTAAAAGTGAATGCTAAGCTCAAGGCACAGCTGTGCCTTTGTCTCTATGACAATGTGAAGGTATGGGCGATACTGTCAGGCTGATTGGATTAGCAGCTATGCATTTGAATGACACTGTTATGCTGATTAGATAAAAGGCCTGGCTACACAAATAAAATTGTCCTGTAACCTCTTTAACCTGCTTGTTTGACTAAGTGAAGACTCACCAAAAGACACACACACACACAAACAAAAACGGTATTTACAATATATACAATAAATGAATGTGCCTCTGTGTGTACTGTCCTTCAAAGTCCAATGGTATGTGTGTGTGTGTCTGTGTGTGTGTGTGTGTTTTCGGTTCAGCCTCACGGTGTAGTATTTAGAGTCCGGGAGCACGTTGGGGAACAGCGCTGTTCTGTGATGAAATCCAATTCAAATAGTCCCACAAAGTATGACTATTCCACAAGGATAATTCCAAGAGTCACAGCAATTAACAGCAGCATGAAGAGATGATTGATCATTCTGTATATCCAAAAATGAGCACGTTGAGCAGTGCTGCTTGTACGCCACTAAACGGCTTCTTTTATCGGAAGTGTAAAATCAGCTGATCCAGGAGACGTCACGGGATTCCCTGGCACGTCGCGAGCGAACTCTCGCGAGAAGAAACAGGGTCCACAACACTCAACGGGGCAATACAAAACAAGGGAAAATCAATCACAGCTGTGATACATCAACAATCAAATTAGCATTTTATCAACAACTTTGTAAATATCTCCCTCTTATGTGACTGTGCTACATAGACCCAGCCAATGGCTTCGGAGGTGAGCGTCTATAATAATGCTTCAAATGAACCACATTCATCACATTTGTTTTAGGTGGGTTGCCCCAGCACACAGTGTAATTTATTGGCCCTGTCTTACTTTTTATTTCAGCTGGACCCTCCTACTTTTTCTCCGGCGGATAATTTGTTAGAGGCCCTGGAAAGAGGATGGGTTTTCAACCAAACTAGGTCACCCGGTTGAAACAGAAAATTTGTTCTACGGTAATTATAATACCTAGCTTGTTTGGCTTGGCTCATCCTCATCCTGTTTTTCACCTCCTCTACCATAATGTTCTGTCGTTCCACCAGGGAATACGCAGCTTGATCAGGTGAAGGTGGTCGGTGGATTAGGCATTCCAGAGGTCCCGCGTTCCAGTGGTCCCAGCACTTGCCTACCCAGCATGAGCTCCGCAGGTGTCTTCCCCGTGCTTTACTGCTGGGTGGTGTTGATGGCATAGCGGAATTCTGGTAGCCACTGGTCCCAGGTTTGATGTTGTTGTCCAGCATAGGCAGCAATCATTGTTTTTACAGTCCGGTTGATTCTTTCAGTTAAGTTTGCTTGTGGGTGGTAACATGTGGTTAGTCTCTGAACACAACCCCATGTCTTGCACAGATCGCCCAGAATGTTGGAGGTGAACTGGGGACCACTGACAGACACCAGGTACTTCGGGATGCCCCAATGGGTAAACATTTCCTCCTGGAGGATTTTCACTATTTTCTGGGTCTTAGCATCCCTAAATAGGAACATTTCCACACGCTTAGTGTAATAATCAACAATGACAAGGAGGTAAGTATTCTGTTTCTTACTGGCGGGGAATGGACCCATTAGATTAATCCCTAGAGTGTGTCCAGGATCAGTAATCTGTGAACTATGCAAAAGTCCAGATGGTTTTGTATTGCTGGGTTTGTATTTCTGGCATACCTCACCGCTTTTGATGTATTGCCAAATGTCCTTCCTGACAGACGGCCACCATGCCACCTCCAGGATTTTCAGCAGTGTTTTTAGCTGTCCAAGATGGTCTCCTAGGGGATTATCATGGTAATAGTGTATGAAGTCAGTTTTTAGTGTCTGTGGTACCACCAGCTGATATTTTTCTCCTTTATTTTTTAAAGGAACTTTGCAGTACCACACCCCTTGGTGGTCTTCAAATGTGATGGGCTGTTCTTTGGCTGAGCGAGGTTGGATGCCAGACTGCAGATGAGTGATGGTATTATCCAAACCTTGAGCTTTAGCAATTTCTTCCAATCAATGTGGCAAGGTAGACAAGTGATCTGATATGGAGAGAAAAGGGGCGGCATCAGTGGAAGATGGCTGATATACCCGGGATAAAGCGTCAGGTCCCATGTTGAGGCAGCCTTTCCTGTGATGGACCTGAAAGTTGAATTGTTGCAGTTGGAGAGTCCAACGTGAGGAGGCGTGAGGAGGTTTTGGGGCAGTTGAATGCCCAGGAGAGTGCAGCATGATCCATAAAGACATCAAACGGCCTCCCTTTCAGGTAATGCCTCCACTTTTCAACAGCCCAGACCACAGCTAGACATTCTTTTTCAGACGTACTATAATTTCTTTCTGCCCCTGTTAAAATCCGTGAAGCATATGCCACCACCTTTTCTCCTTCTGCAGAGTGGTGAGTGAGGATTGCACCCAGTCCTACATCACTCCATGTGCACTTGGAGTTTGGTTTTGTTGAGGTCTGGTTGGATGAGTACAGGTGAGTTTTGTAATGCTTGTTTAACCCTCTGGGGTCTGAGGGTGTTTTGGGCCCTGGAGAAGTTTTGACATGTCCTGACATTTGTGCTTTTTTCAGTTGCTAATAAACATTTTAATGGCTAAGTTTAGTAGCACCATAATCAGCACAAACTGGGCTACAATAATATGTGGGCAGCATGTATGTATGTGATTGTGTTTTTGAGAAAACAACGTTTATGCGTGTTTAGTGAAAAACTAAAATTTTAAAGTCACTGAAATAAGGCCATAAAACACATACAGAACATTTGTTCACAAGACTATTGAGAACTGGATCTTGAAGTCTAGAGTGTTTGCTTCAGAATGATGTGAAAATCGTCTTGTTTACTCACTCACAGAAAACAATATATTGATTTACATTTTCTAAGACACATTTTGTGTAGAAAAGTAATATGTGAGGGGGCGTGAATGGTCATGGATAATGATGTGATTCACACCTGAGAAGACAAAGGCCTGCATAATGAGCTGCATAATGAGCCGCGTTAGTCGACCTCAGAGGGTTAAGAAAGATAGCTATATGTCTTCCTAAAATGACAGAAGTTATGTCAGTGTGGTGTAGAGTATGAGATTGTCGGTCTGTGTCAGTTGGTT
>NW_015557145.1:177998-179673 GCF_001515605.1 Sinocyclocheilus anshuiensis
AAAACTTGAGGTCTTGCTGCTTTGTTTGCTGTGATGTGGGAGTTTACACACCACGCACTTCACGTGGATGATTATAATATCTATAGCACGCTCAGCGCGTGGGCGTGGTCGCATTAGATATAATGAAGGGAGATGTGAAAGACTGGACATCGCGTTGGTTTCATATGGATTACTTTATCACAGAATATTTGCTTTCGATAAGACTTGCTTAGTTTAAAAGTAGACATGTCAAGCTTTCTATAGATATATCTCTCATGTCTCTTTGTTGAGTATTTGCTGAGTTACAGTTCATTTTAATGACACGTTTCTAAATAAAGATCACGCAGACCAAGGCGGCAGACAGCGCACCCTGTTTGTTTTCTTTATTTTATAAATGCACAAAGTTTTGTTGTTATTATGTGTGTATACAAATAAAAGTAGACCATTTACAGATTCGATTGATGTATTGCTCTTATCTGTCCGATCAAAACTGAAAGTGTAATTTAAGTTCTTTTCGGTGTTATCAGGAGAAGATGCCACAAAACGTGTATCCACGTTAGTCGACCCCAAAGGGTTAAGTGCATTCATGCTAGCTTGACACTCTGAAGTCCATTCCCACTTAACTCCTTTCTTTTTGAGGTGGTTCAAAGGAGCAGTGATATCAGCGAAGTGGGGAATGAATTTATGGTATCACCCTGCCAAGCCCAGGAATCGTTGCAGAGCTTTGAGTTCTTGTGGAGGAGGGAACTCGGCAACGGCCTTGGTCTTCTCACGGTCAATCTCCACACGCCTCTTAGAGACTATATGGCCGAGGAACTTGAGCTGTTGCTTGAAGAAGTGGAATTTCTTCATGTTCAGTGTCAGGTTGGCTTGGGTGAGTTTATGGAGAACAGTATGAAGGTGTTAAATGTGTTGATCTAATGTCTTTGAGTAGATGATAATGTCGTCGATGTAGACGCCCCCTTTTCCCCCTCAAGTAAGCTAAAACTCTCTCTATCAAACGCTGGAATGTGGCAGCGGCATGTCTGAGCCCATACAGCATAGACTTTAATTGAAATAGCCCCTTGGTGGTAATAAAAGCTCGCCTCCTCCATCTCCACCTGCCAGTACCCGGACTGCAGATCCAATGAGCTAAACCAGGAGGCGCCTTCCAAGGATTCTAGGATGTCATGAATCAGCGGCATTGGGTAATCATCGGGTACAGTCTTGCTGTTTAACTTTCTGTAATTCACACAGAACCTGTATGAGCCGTCAGGATTGGGGACCAGGAACACAGGTGAAGACCACGGTGAGAATTAGGGCTCAATGAAGTTGTCTTGGAGGATCTGCTGAACTTGTTCTTCGATTATCTGTTTTTTGAGGGGAGAAACTCTGTATGCCCAGGATTTAAAAGGTATATCGTCAGTCAATGTGATCTTGTGTTGTACGACTGATGTTTTACCCAGGATGTTTGAAGTGGTGCGTTGCCAGGTGGAGATCAACTGCCGCAACTCTTCCTGATTGTCAGCGTCCCATTGTGTAATCTCTGGGGTGAAGGACATGAGTTCAGGAAGTCTGCCAGTTGGTGGTAAGGCGTAGTATAGATTCAACTTAGCAGCTGTCAGGGAATGAGCTTGACCCAAGGGTGTAGTCAGACCTGCTGGAACCTGTGATGGCAGGAAAGGGTAAAATGTGTATCCTTTTCCAGATCTTACGC
>NW_015557145.1:179807-187447 GCF_001515605.1 Sinocyclocheilus anshuiensis
CTTGATCATGCCAGTGATACAGTAACTTTTGCAGGTCTCTGGACTGGAGAATCTTTCCATCTGCCATTATGAATCTCTGAGGGGCAGAGGTAATGACTGGTGGACTCTCAGTCTTCAGCTGTTTCCACGGGATCTCCTGCATCAAGGTGTAAGAGCTTTCCATGTCTAACACCGCCTTCACCTCCTGTCCATTCACCCTTTCAGGAACGATGATGAGACATGTGACTGGATGGGGTTGTGTCAGGGTCACTCCAGCCAGGTTCTTGCTGTTGGTACGCTCTGCAGACTTCTTGGTCTTATCTTTGCTACCTTGGGTACCAACTTTTTGGCAGTAGTCCTTCACTCCCATGCAATCCATTTCCACTATTGACCCAACCTTCACCAGCTGCTCCGCGGTGTTCACTGTCCCCCGTAGGCATGTTGTTGAGGATGCAGTTGACCAGCTCTTCCTCAGAGATCTCTGGCTTCCATTTCAGACAGAGAGCCCGGTAATCATAGGCGAAGTCCCTCAGGCGTTGTCGCGGCTGCTGCACCAACATCCTCAGCTTCTTCTCCATTTCAGAGAGGTAATTGTCTGAAAGAAAAGCCGCCATGAATGCCTTTTTGAAGGACTGCCAATCTGTTACCTTGGCCTTTTCTGCTTTCCACCAGCTCAGAGCGGGTCCCTTCAGGACTGTACTCAGAGTACAGATGAGCTCAACGCTGGGGAGAGGCCTGATCTCCAGAAAGTTCTCGCATTGCTCGATGAAGGTGAGCACTTCTGCAGTCTCGCAGGAGTTGCCAAAAGAGGGGAACTCTAGGCGGCTGGGAGGATGAGCACAAAATGAGGATGAGTCAGCCATAACTGAGGAGGTAAGCACATTAGGTGGGTGAGTACGCACAGGAGGAGTTACATCATAAGTAGGATTTTGAGCTGGATGAGTTGGACCTTTCTGTTTAGCATTAACCGGCATTGGGGTCTGTGAACAATAGACCGGATAAATGTGGGAGGAAGCTGGTGAGTAGGCCTATAATCTGGAGAGTGTGGGAGTACTGGTGAGTCTTAATTTTTCATTTTACTTTACCATTTAGCATCTCTCCTTAGAAAACAATCAGTTACAGCCCTTTCTAATTTTTCTAATGATTTTAGGAAATAGCCCTCCAACCCAGCCAAGCTAGCGTCCACGGCCTACCTGAAACTGGTCTCCCAATTTTATATACTGTCTATTGCCTGTTTGAAATCATACACTATATTTTGTACTTTTTGACTGAGGGCCAATAACTCCATCTTTACTTGTGCTATGTCTACCTGCATTGTTTGTACCATTTCACCACTTAAAATACTGCTCCCTTCATCATCCTCATCATCAGATTGATCAGAGTCAGAAATGTACAATGAGCTTATCATAGATGTTATTTCAGCAGTAGGATTGCGCCGGGTTACAAATGGGCCTGCTGTAAAATCCACATCTGGTTGTTCAACAATTTCTTGTTCATTTACAGGTGTACTTGGATTATCTGTATTCCCAGTGTTCACAGTATTAACATCAGTAACTGGATCAGTATTAGGTACATCCATCCTGATAATTACACAAATCCAAACAAATACAACAAAAGAGGTCCCCATACGGGCCACCAATATGTAACGTTCAGCCTAAATAAGGCAAGCTACAAAAATAAAATTGTCCTGTTACCTCTTTAACCCGCTTGTTTGACTAAGTGAAGACACAATAAATGCCACGGGAAACAAGGTTGAATACCAACCCAAAGTGTATTACATCAAAAGACACAAAAAAAATATGATTTTCAAAAGTCAAGTTGCTGTCTAATATAACATCCAGATTTTTTACTGTAGAGGAAGTAACAGTACATCCGTTTAGTTACAAATTGTAATCCAAGAGATTCTGTGTACTGCTTTTTGGTCCAATAAGTAATATCTCTGTCTTATCCGAATTCGATAGGAGAAAATTATTGGTCATCCAATCTTTTACATTTTTAATACACTCTGTTAGCTTAGATAATTTAGAAGTTTCATCTGGTCTTGAGTATCATCAGCATAACAATTGAAACTAATTCCGTATTTTCCAATAATATTACCAAAGGGGTAACATGTATATTGAAAATAGCAGAGGACCTAGGATAGATCCTTGTGGCACTCCATACTTTACTGGTGATAACTGAGATGACTCCACGTTTAAATTAAACAAAGTGGTAGCGATCGGACAGGTAGGATCTAGACCATCTTAAAGCCTGCCCTTGAATACCTGTATAGTTTTGTAATCAATCTATGAGTATGTCATGATTTATAGTGTCGAACTCAGCACTAAGATCACGTAAAACTAGCAATGAGATGCAGCCTTGGTCTGACGCAAGAAGCAAGCCATTTGTAATTTTAACAAGTGCAGTTTCTGTGCTATGGTGGGGCCTGAAACCTGACTGAAATTCTTCATAGAGATTTGGTTTAGATGCAGTGATAAGTTTATTTAGCTCTTCCTGTCCTATAGTTGTAAAGCACTGCAGTTTATCTTTTGGTGCGATGAATGAAGCTGAAGTATTATACGCTGTAGAATCTACATTTGTTATTGTATTTCTGATTTTATCTATTTTTTCAGTGAAGAAATTCATAAAGTCATTACTATTAAACTGTGAGGGAATATTTAGATCGGGTCGTGTCTGGTATCTAACTAGGTAATCTAGCTACTGTGCTAAATAAAACCTTGGATTGTTTTGGTTATTTTATATGAGTTTGCGAATATGCTCGGCCCTGGCAGCTTTTAGAGCCTGTCTATAGCTGGACATACTGTTTTTCCACGCAATTCTAAAAACTTCCAAGTTAGTTTGTCTCCCTTTGCGCTCAAGATTACGTGTTTATTTCTTGAGAGAATGGGTATTACTGTTGTACCATGGCACAGTACATTTTTCTCTAACCTTTTTCAATTTGATGGGGGCAACAGCTTCTAATGTATTAGAGAAGATAGTGCCCATGTTGCTAGTCATTTCGTCTAGTTCATATATGTTTATGGGTACACAGACAAGTAGGGCTTTATCAACATTTACCAATAGGTCTCAAAGGAAATCTGCAAATTCTTTTAGGAAATCTGTATATGGCCATGGCGGTCTATACACGGTAGCCAGAGCAAGAGATAGGAGAGATCTCTTTTGCATATCTGACAGTGTAACATTAAACAGAAGTATTTTGAATGAGTTAAACCTGTATCCTGTTTTCTGAGTAACATTAAGAATATCACTATATATTGTTGCAACACTGCTGCCACGAGCAGTCTGACGGGGCTCATGCTTATAACAGTAGCTTGGTGGAGTAGACTCATTTAGACCAATATAATAGCGCAAGTACTTCTGTCATTTAAGTGGGTAGAACAAAAGCCATCATAGCAGTTATTTGAGAATTGGCCTACTAGTAATATGGAGCGTAGCGTCCGATGCTCTCGTTGCCCTTCAGGGTATCTGCGCAGAAACATCGAGAACACGAGCACCAGTTGCAGAGAAACACACAGAGTAGAGGTGGTGGGAGTGTTAGCGGAGCGCTGTATACTTACTGTATACTGTATCATTTCATTTACAATAACTGCTTTGGGTGCGAGTGATCTAATGTTTAGGAGCCCAAACTTAAAAAAATTGACTTGAGAGCGTCAGCTAATCCCAAAACCATTCAAGTTTTGGGTTTCGTTATAGAAACAGAAATGATGATGTATAAAATTGATTTTACGATAAAAAATAGACGATAAAGAATTAACTTGACTGAGCTCAAACTCAAAACACGCGGTAGCAACAAACAAGAAGTGACGTCAGATCACCATTTAATGAATAGTTGGATAACATGAAGCCCAAGGTTAGCTGCATTCATATACAGTTCCTGATAGGGGTGAAGTTCACATTATAAGAGCACATACCTTCTTTGGGCAGATGAAGTCTGCAATCCATGCTCATTTTCTCTCATCTGTCTTTGGCATAGAATGCTAGGGATACAGTGACATGGACAGATTTCCTGGTGCTCCAAAAGAGTACTTTATTTAAAAAAAAAAAGTTTTAGTTTAATTAACTCAATCTTTTTACCATGTTTTAGCATGGGTTTATATGGTGACTAGAACACAACAGCATCCAAATAAATAAGTTAGAATCCATTATGGCGGCACTCATCGGTTACTCAGCAAAAAGGTGGGTATGTCAGTCTGTGACACTGTTGCCATGACACATTGTTATGGGTTGTGTGCATCTAGCTCAAAAAAGCTCATTTGATGAGACAATGTGGAGTAGTAATTTATCGGTCTTATTCATACATTTGTTGAAAACTACATAGCCGCTGTCTGTTTTCAGTTTTTCACAAACATGAAATGGCTAAAATAAGTCACATTAATTGTAAGTAGTGTTTACTTTTTTGCTATTTAAGTACTGCATATTGATATACTATTTTCCATTTGATTAAACCCATAGCAATGCATCTGCAATCATATCTCAGTCTGACAGATACATACAAAATAAAATTTGAGTGATTCATTACTGTTTTGTACACGTTGTAAAAATTAATATTAATAATTCAGAATGCATTTTGTTTTATTGATCTCAGTGTTGTTGTTAATAATTGGCACTTTTGATTATTTTTGAAAAAGGACAGAAAAAAGATTCTTGGTTCACATGAGAGAGACTTAAGATGAGCAATGCCAGGTCATAAAAACTGTCACTCATTTTATAGCTGTCGTACATGTCAAACCAAAAAAAAAAAAAAACCTGTTAAAATTTTTAAGCACAGAAAATCTCCAGGACATAACAATACCTCTACTAAAGCAACATGTGCTTTACTGGGTGTAACTGTAAATTAGTACTTGAATGTACAAAAAAAGAGTTGGTGTGTGTGTGTGTGTGTGTGTGTGTGTGTGTGAGAGAGAGAGAGAGAGAGAGAGAGAGAGAGAGCTAAGTGCAGTGAGACCTTGTGATTGAGATTCATATTCCCCACTGATGTTCTGAAAGCTGAGCACTGATCTCTATTTACATCCCTTATGTAAGTAAGAGGGTGCTAATGACTCTACTGTTCCAGCTCTCTATGTCTGCCCACTGTATATTGTGTGTGTTGTATAAGAGTGTGTGTCTCTGGTAGCAGGAGATTTGGAGTGGGTGTTCACTCACTTTGAACTGTCACTCCACATGGCCTGCTGCCTCTTTTGTCTTTTAATAGCCTCCTTCTGGGAGTCACTGTACTCCCCCAGACTGCAACACAAGCCAAACACCTCTCAGTTCCTCCGCCAGAGTTAGCTCTCAGGGATTACTGTGATTCCTCCCCTCTTTTTCAGAACACCTTCTCTGATCTCTCTCCTCTCTGTGGTAACTGGCTGCACTCTGTGTTTTAAACATATGTGGGCAACATGGGAAATATTACAGCAATATTTTGGTAACAGACGAAAGAGTACACTTATGACAGAGAAGGCCTTTTTTCACAAAACATAAAACAACTTTTTTCATGTGTATTGAAGGACAAATTATTCAATTTCCAGGTCAAACTCCACATATTAGAAGATTAAACCAAAAAGGTAAACTAGAGATTCCTATTAATGATCTGCTTCTAGACTCCATGCAGAAGAGGCATCATCGGAACGCAAAAAAGAAAGCAGAAATGGAGAAGAAGGGAAGCAGAAGCGACCAGACAGGAGACCGTGGACATGCTCTTGATGGCTAAGGAACTGCTTCGGATAATTCGACAACATGAACGTATAAATAAACGGTTGATGAAAAGGGTTAAACAATTTATTGAAGTTAATGAGTTTAATTTGAAGATGGAAACTTTGCGAGGTGAGGTTGACTGTTTGAGAATTCAAAGAGCCAACACCGCTTCCAAAAGTATAAACGGTTAAACTGACATCCTGTCAAAAAGCGAGAGCAGGTGTCACTATCTGGGTTAACAGTTAACAAATGGAAAATGTTAAGGTGTGAAAACTTGCTCGTATATTTTTGCAAAGGTGTTGCTGCATTGTAGTAGTGTAGATGCATAATTGTGGGTAGCACAAAAAGGTCAGACATCCTGTGTTAACGTATAGGAGATGAACTTTGTTTGAACTTCTATGCATATATTTTTGGAGATGTACGCATGTGTGTATGCTGTGCTTAGTGTAATGATGTAATGGAATTGCAACCCGTCAAAACAAAGGGTATGACCAAGTGTTTTGAGTGACTTGCGTTTATCCAATAGAGAGTTTCAATAGATGCTTTGCAGGAGAGGGATTTTGTATACGCCCTCTTCTATATAATCGAGTGCTTTTTGATTTTGCGGGGCCGAGAAACGGGTGAAGAATACACGCTGTTACTTTCTTGATTTTTGCTTATGAGTTATTGATTTTAATAAAGCGAAGCCATTTGTATATGGTGATTCGATAAACTTTCTTTTAATCAAGACTCCGAGTAATTTATTAAGGGTAACACATTATCTGGATGTAGTTCATAAATCTCCAATACGGGCTTCATAGTGGTAAGAACTCTGCTGAGCTGATCAGGATGTTTTGCTGTGGATCCTGAACTTCACATTATACTTCCCATCAATAAGAGGTAAGGGCTGTATTTGTTCATGACAGCTACAGATGGGGGAAAAGTGTATATGTAAGGTTTATTGGTTCATTAAGAGCGAAATTACTCAACAGTATGCATATTTAATCTTATCCAGGTCAACTGCAGGTGAAAACAAATATTTAGTTTGAACTAAAATGACCTGAGAAGCTAACATATAGCTTTGAAATTTAATTTTCAATTTTCCATATTGTATATAACAACTGATATGGGTCAGGCATTTAATTATTTGTTATATATATATATTTTTTTAAACATTCCACAATACCCCTCACCCCACAAAACAACTATGTGATAGAGTTCTGTGAATTAGAACTGCAAATAACACCCAGGTAGAACCAGGCCTCAGGTTACCATGGTAGAAGAAAAAAAAACAACTTAAAAAAAAATAACTTGTCTCCTGAGACAAAAATTCTAACACTCTCACAATGGTCTCCTTTACAGCTTTAAAAGAGATCTCAACAACATCACACACTGTGCTCAGATTTTTCTCCTAGTCTAAAGACTCTGGTGGTCTCATATTTGTCTCCTTTAACCTCCTGGGGTCGACGGTGGCACCAGCATTTGCAGATTTTACTGATAACAGCGAAAATAACTTAAAGGGGTCATATGATGCGATTTCAAGTTTTCCTTTCTCTTTGGACTGTTACAAGCTGATTGTGCATAGATAAGATCCCTGAAGTTGCAAAGACTAAAGTATCAAAACCAAAGAGATATTCTTTATCAAAGTTAAGAGTCGTCCACTTAAAAAAGCATCATATGACCCCTTTAAAATGCTCCGTCATATTTGATTGTACATATAGGAATAATACATCATTTAAATCTGTAAAGGGTCTACTTTATTTGTGTACACTCACCATATCAACAAAACATTGTGCTTTTGTAAAATAAAGAAAATAAACAGGGTGTGCTTTCAGCCGTCTCAGTCTCCACAGATATCTTTCTGAAACGCGTCACTAAAATTAATCAAAACTCAGCGAATACTTGACACAGACATGAGAAATATATCTATAGAAACTTGAAGTGTCTACTTTTAAAAGTCTTATTGAATACAAATATTTTCTGTAAACTCAACAGTTTTTCAATCAGAA
>NW_015557145.1:187471-188974 GCF_001515605.1 Sinocyclocheilus anshuiensis
AATAATGTGTTTTTTGAACATTAAAGCATGTCAACATATTCTGTTACACCAAATACACAAAATAATGATCTTTTTTTTGTGAAGCATCATAAAAAGCATCATATGACCCCTTTAAAATGCTCCGTCATATTTGATTGTACATATAGGAATAATACATCATTTAAATCTGTAAAGGGTCTACTTTATTTGTGTACACTCACCATATCAACAAAACATTGTGCTTTTGTAAAATAAAGAAAATAAACAGGGTGTGCTTTCAGCCGTCTCATTCTCTGTGCACTAAAATTAACTGAAACTCAGCGAATACTCAACACAGAGACATGAGAGATATATCTATAGAAATCTTGACATGTCTACTTTTAAACGAAGCAAGTCATGTCGGAAACAAATAGTATGTGACAAAGTAATCAGTATGAAACCAACGCGATGTCTGCCTTTATTATCTCTAATTAGATCATGCCCACGAGCCGATCACGCTTTCGATATTACAATAGTCCACGTGAGACGCGCGGCATGTAAACGCCCACATCACAGCAAACTAAGCAACGAGACTTTGGTGTTAAAGAATTGTGTTATAATAACCCATACAAATACTCATTATATACACACTATAAACACTTTAAAGGAGACAGACATGTAGATGTTTGTGAAAGATGTATTCTGTTTTGGAGGGATGATTATTTTTAAATCATACCTTATTTATTGCATCAAAATTTGTTAATACTTTACTATATTTAAGGGTGGATAATTTAATCAGTTCTTTATTGCAACGATACATAACTACAATAACTTTGTCTGGTGCTCTTATGAATGTTTATAGCATGATTTGTAAAAATTTAACTATACTGAATGACATAACATAGACTTCTTCATGACTAGTTTTTGCATATGTCATTTCATTCTGTAACCTACTTGTTCTACAGATCTGTGTGTACTAGTGTTAAATGCTACTGTTTTTGACAGCGTTGATAACGTTTATGACAGATAATATCATGATACTTTTTGCGTTTCCCTTACCGATTGTCTTATCCTGTTAGCAAAAACCTGGCCATGGGCTTTTTTGCTTGCTTTCAGTTTAAGTGCCGGCGATGCAGTGTTGCAAGATATTGATACTAAAACAAACAAAATACTAAAAATAAATGAAAATAAACCTAAATTATTTCCAATCTTTTGCAAATAAGTGTAGCAAATCAGCTCAAAGGGGGAATATGCATAATTAATCATAACCAGTTATAATTAATTATAAATATTTAGATCCGCTGTAAGTATTTACTTGACCTCTCAGGGTCAACTGTCTGTCAATTCTAAGAACATTAATTTCCTAGTTAAGGGATTCTTACTGTTACACAGAGCATGTAGCAAAAATCTGCATGATTAGGGACTGCGATTATGAGCAAACAATGAACAATGAAAGGTGTGATACAAGTAAGACTTTATTAACTACATAAACACTTAAACTAGTCTAACATACACATATACACACACACACACACACACACACAC
>NW_015557145.1:191714-193519 GCF_001515605.1 Sinocyclocheilus anshuiensis
CTGAGGGGTGTTACAGAGTATTTGTTAAATATAACTAATAAAAACTATATTGTGTGTCTGATTGGTCCAGACGCTACAAATATCCCCCCTTTCGAACGCTGTTGTCCGTCGAATAGACAACAGCGAGCGACTTCAAAGGTGCAGAACAATAAGACACGCACCTGCCACTCACGGCTGGGCGACAGTGGTGGCTCTCTGGCTGTTGTTGCCTCCAGGAGTGGTTGTGGTGCCGTGGTGGATGCTGTCAGGTGGTGCACTGTGGTGATCTAGGCTGTAGCAAGGTGTGGGTCCTCGAGCTTATGCAGCAGGTGTAAAGGCTGTGTCACCTGTCATCCTGAAGTGAGTTGGTCTGGGTAAGATGGTTGTTTGTAGGTGTTGTTAGCCAGTAGGCTATCTGTGGTACCCGCGATGTGGAACAGCCGGGTTAGACTCTCACTGGTGAGGGTGCAGGCGGTTCGCAGGGAATTGTTATGGAGATTTTCTAGTGTGCCGAGTAGGGATGGGTACCGAAACCCAGTATTTAATCGGTACCGGGGCTAAATTATGAAAGACCAGAGTATCGATAAGCTCTGACGTTAACGGTTCTGCTATCGGTACTAGAGAAATGAATAAAACACACATACATTTATTATTGCTATATATACATTATCTTGCAAATTCTATCTCACCAGAGTCGCCAGCTGCGCGCTCCAAAACGGACAAACAAATTACACTTTGAGCTTAGGGCACATGTCCAATCGATCAAATACACACAAAATATTTCCAAATGGCCGGCTTGGAGAGTATTTACTTAAACACAGTTTATGTCTTAAGTGGAGGAGAACAGTTGGGAGAAAATCCAATGTGTGTCAATATATTGTCTTAAAGTGGCAGACTGGCGCTTGGGCCATCAAAATGCAAATCTGCTCTTAATCTGAATAACGTTATAGCTTTAATAAGCATTAATCTCACAATCCGCACAAGAGACGCTGTTCCTCAGGCTGAAATGTGTGCGCGCGGCACGTTCCAAAACGGACAAACAAATTATACTTTGAGCTTCGGGCGCATGTCCAAACTATCAAATACACACAAAAATGTCAAAATGGCCGGCTTGGAGAGTATTTACTTAAACACAGTTTATGTCTTATGTGGAGGAGAACAGTTGGGAGAAAATCAGATGTGAGTCAATATATTGTCTGAAAGTGACAGACTGGCACTTGGGCCATCAAAATGCAAAGAGAAAATCACTCCCAGCTCTTAATCGGAATAACGTTATAGCTTTAATAAGCATTAATATATCAATACATACTGTATACTGAAAACTATGCAGTGTTCACTTACATTTGATTACTTTTAGATTTCTTGTGTAGGCTATTACTTACCTGAACAGTAATGTTAGTAGAACTTCATGGAAGAATTAAAGCACTGTTTATTTCATTTAATTTGTATATTTGTTTTATTGTATTTGTCAGTTTATTTTACTTTATTTCTTTGTTCATGTTCTTACTGTATCTTATCCTATGTATAAAACACTAAAAATGCCCGCACACTGGTGCATTTACAAATTTATGTTTTATATTAATTTCATTAAATATTTATTTTACATTTCAGAATATAAAGCAATGTTAATTCAGCTCTTAATTTGTAATATATATATATATATAACAAAAAGTATGCCGATAAGAATACCGTTAAAGTACCGAATCGATAAGCAGTATCGGTAAGAGTAGTAATACCCTTAAAACCTTAACGATACCCATCCCTAGTGCCGAGAGTTTCGGACTGACCTAGTGATGATGGCAGGAGGGCAGCAGGTGGTTGTTAGC
>NW_015557145.1:193948-197418 GCF_001515605.1 Sinocyclocheilus anshuiensis
AACTGCTGGTGAGGCTTCAGGATCAGTTCCTTTGATGTCCTCAGGATCTCTGCAGTATTTAGGTTGCCAGATGTATTGTCTCTGGCCAGCTCGTTGGGGTCTGTGGGGCCACACGGTGTGTGTGTCTGCAGTGATCCTCTAGAAGGGTCCCAGCCCCACACCCCCTGTGGCTGCTGGCTGGTGACGTGTGAACAGTGAGCTCTCGCCCCCTCCTCGCAGGTTCGGACTCTTGGCTGAGGGGGCCTGGGCCTGCTTGCCAGGGGAGATTCTGTGTCGTGTTTTCCCTGTCTGTTCACCTTGTGGTCTACAAGCATATTTCAGTTCATTTGTGACATTGAATTCACCTTAGATTCATTTGACTTTACCCGATTGGTGTTTGGAGTCGCTGCTGAGCAAGGACTTGGATTTCAGCTCGGGCTGCTTGCAGGTGGCAGTCATAGGCGTTAACTCAAGTGTCTTTCTCATTAAGTTCCACATACACTGTTTTTAACAGTGATTTTGTGTGAAACAGTTCTCTTTCCAAGTCCTGTCTGGTGGCTTTTTCAAGCTGCTCTCGGTGTCCAGCAGCTGTTAGCGCCTCCTGAAGACTGGTGATTTCCTTCTGTTGCACCATTCTGTAAGGTTCCTTGCATCTGTTCTGTGCTGGCTGCATGCAGATGGCCTTCTAAGGCCTTATCTCTAATGTCTCTCTCATTAAGTTTCACATACGTTGTTTTTAACAGTGATTTTGTGTGAAACAGTTCTTTTTACAAGTCCTGTCTGGTGGCTTTTTCAAGCTGCTCTCGGTGTCCAGCAGCTGTTAGTGCCTCTTGAAGACTGGTGATTTCCTTCTGTTGCACCATTCTGCAAGGTTCCTTGCATCTGTTCTGTGCTTTCTCTCGTTGAGCAGGTGTCAGTTCCCTGTAGAACTCTGTGACTTGCAGTTTCAGCTCATTTACCTCCTGTCTGAGGCCCGTGAGGCTGTGGGCCAAGGAGAGGATGATGCTGGCATATCCTGGTGGTTCAGGCTGGGTGTCAGGTGTCCAATTGTGTCACAGTCTCGCTGTTCCTTTCTCTGCCATTGCAGGTCGTTGGCTGCTTTGGGCTGAAGGATGTCCATCGCAGTGCTCTACTGGGTTTCCAAGTGGTCCTGGTGAGCTGGCAGGGTTGGATGTCTGTGGAATGTCTGCAACATACTGGCACACTTGTGGGAAAACCAGAGAGAGAGAGGCAGAAGGCAAATGCAAGTACGTAAAAAAGGTGTTAAGCTATCTGTATGGGGAACGGCTGTGTAGGCCGTGTAAGGTATGAATAGCTGGTGAGGGGCAGCTAGTGAGGTAGGGTGCTATGTTTTTGTGTTCGTGAACACAAAGAGAGAGTTTGAGTAACTTTGTTGAGGGGGCTGTAAGCAGGGGTCAGCTGATGACCGGGCTATACGTGTTTTCAACTATTACTCAAAGCACTGATGGTTCACAGGTTTGGTCACTATGACAAAACTTAAATAAAATAATAAGATGAAATCAAAAAAGAAAAGGAAGGAGGATTTTACCTATTTAGTTTTTTGCTAGGAGATATGGTTAAGCAGGTGTCACTTGTGGGTGATGCTGCAATAGACTCATAAACCTAGGGTTAGACTGTTAGCTAAGCTATCAGGGACACACCAAATACCTCGAGGTCAAAAGAAAAAGAAACAATGGGAAGTGTTCCTAGTTCTATCTGGGCCTACATTGTGTTGAACAGTAACTGCACTTCAATGTACTAGGCCTGGCACTGAGGAGTGAGGAGGAGTAGAGAGGAAACAGGGATTAGGCTACTAATAACCTGTATAACTCATTAAGGAAACATCAGTTGCTAAAACTACTGCAATCCTATACAAAGAGGGAGGATGATGATGGTCAAATAAACTAAAATAACTAAAATAAAGTAAAACGAAAAGGTCCTAATAGCTGTAGGAAACTAAAAGGCAGGAAGTGAAACCAGGAGTGACGGCATAGAGAGTGAGAGAGAGAGAGAGAGATAGAGAGAGGAGTGGTTTGAAAGATACACTTCACATTCACACCTATGTGTTAGTCGGATGCTAACAGCTAGCAGTTGAGGTAAAGGGCTTAGCTTAAATGCCTGTGCGGCTAACGAGTTAGCGTTGGCTACACGCAGTTCTTTGTTTACACACAGGTCTGTGAAGTGGGTGCTGTGAAAGTTTCCTTTCCAGGTCCTTTCTGGCTGCCTTTCCAGGTGCCCTCGCTGTTCAGTAGCTGTCAGAGCCTTTTGAAGTCTATTGATTTCCTCCTGCAACTCCATTCTGCTGGGGGCCTTGTGGAATACTGCCGTGATCTGTCGCTTGAGATCATTTACCTCCTATTTCAGACCCATGAGGTTGTGGGCCAGGAAGATGATGATCTTGGTGAGCTCTTTGTAGCCATAACTCTCGCTTGAGTCGTGAGTCAGTAGTACTCTTCCCTTGTTGTCCAGTTGTTTTCGGCCCTGGTGCAGTAGGTTGTCGGCAGCCCTGGGTAGAAGGGTGTTCCTCACAATGCCTGGCCAGTCCTTTTGATCTGTCGTCTGGGCAGTTAGACTGAGCATCTGCAACATTTTGGCAAACTCGTGTTGAGAGTAAGGGCTAGAGACTAATACAAGATCAAACAGAATGTGGAGCTAGGTTTTACAGCTAGGTTTTGCCAGGTGTGGTTAGCTGAAGTATTAGGTTATTATCTTAGCTGTGGATGACAGAATGCTAAGATAGGTTTGGGTCAGCATATGTTTGCTAAATAGGGCGTAAACAGAGTTCTGATTGATGAATTAAGACTGTTCTTATTGTCAAATTATCGCTCAGAACTTACTGATGGTTCACAACAGGCTCAATCTCTGAGGAAGTGAAGTAGAGGAGGGAAAAGGAAGATGGAAAGCATTTCTATTCAGATTATGCTTATTACTTGGTGCTCAGGACTATAGTTATGCCCTAGTATTTGTCTAGATGACTTGTGTAACAGGGTCATAAAATTAGAGCACATGTTGAAAATAAACAAATCAAAAATAGAAGTGTCTCTGGTTCCTTTTGAGGTTCAGAAAGAACATCAAATCAAAGTGGAACAAAAGGGGGCATAACATGTAAATGGATTTAAAATTAGCTGACTGCTATTATTAAAACAGGGTAATCAATCTGGTATTAGGAACAATCAGTAGCACTAGTGATTAACTGTAAGATTTGTCTTGGGCAACACACCATGGCTGGTCACAGCTGCTGCATGTTCAACTCCCATGCCGAGACCATACCATGTGTGTGCCCCGCGCTCCGTAGCGTGTTATTAACTATGCTACTAAAAAGACCCACTAACTTAATAATTCTTCTCTAGATAGTTAAAATGTAATTACATTTAGATTTAATTAACTAGTAACTGAGCAATAGCATTCAGGAAGGATACATCTAAGATAGTTAAATTCGCTGAGACGAATTGAAGATTGGGAAACATAGAAAGAGAAGAAAAAGAAGGAAA
>NW_015557145.1:197687-197930 GCF_001515605.1 Sinocyclocheilus anshuiensis
ACATTTGTTCACAAGACTATTGAGAACTGGATCTTGAAGTCTAGAGTTTTTGCTTCAGATGCTTCAGAAAATCATCTTGTTTACTCACTCACAGAAAACAATATATTGATTTAAATTTTCTAAGACACATAAGACACATAAAAGGAAAATGCGAGGAGGATGGACATGGATAATGCTGTGATTCACACCTGAGAAGACAAAGGCCTGCATAATGAGCTGCATAATGAGCCTTTCAGTCAGGTG
>NW_015557145.1:199006-200282 GCF_001515605.1 Sinocyclocheilus anshuiensis
ATATGTGGGCAGCATGTATGTATGTGATTGTGTTTTTGAGAAAACAACGTTTATGCATGCTTAGTGAAAAACTACAATTTTAAAGTCACTGAAATAAGGCCATAAAACACATACAGAACATTTGTTCACAAGACTATTGAGAACTGGATCTTGAAATCTAGAGTTTTTGTTTCAGAATGATGTGATAATCATCTTGTTTACTCACTCACAGAAAACAATATATTGATTTAAATTTTCTAAGACACATTTTGTGTAGAAAAGGAATATGCGAGGGGGCGTGAATAGTCATGGATAATGATGTGATTCACACCTGAGAAGACAAAGGCCTGCATAATGAGCTGCATAATGAGCTGCATAATGAGCCTTTCAGTCAGGTATGTGACTGAGAGGGAATTGCTACGAGAAAGAATGAGGAAAAAGAAATGTATCTATTTTTTGTTTGTATTTTATTTAGAATATATATAACTATCACATCATTTTGGTAGTGTGTGCATCACATGGTCTTAGCTGTGGTCTGGGTTCCTGTGCAGGCAGGAATCTCAGAGCCTGTGGAACATGTCAACTTCAGTGTCTGCCTTCCTATGAGAGATGCAGGTGAATGCAAGAGTGGTGTATTCCCCACAGTACCTTAGTATAGTATGCATACTTCATGAGAAAACACAATGCCAATTCTTACATTTCAACACTATCAACCACCACTAATATTACCACATATTCTAGGAATAATAAAATTACAATTACTATACTGTGCACTTACTCAGTATGATTTTCCAGCGAACTCAAAACTGAACGACATGCGTGTGCCTTTCTTGTGCAAGATGCCACAGTCCCAAACGAAAATTGAAACAGTTTCAAACATTTCAGTGTCATTACTCCATAAGACACAGGTATAACGCATTCAAATATTTACACCAGAGCAGATATTCATATAGGCTTTGTATGTAGGCCTATACAATCCAAAAACTATAGTTATAAACATATATGGCTATATTCGTGAACAGAGAATATCCTATCACAGTAAAGTTTTGACTAATCATTCTTACTGACATTAGGCTAGTAACATTATAACTCATATGACTTTTATATCGTATTTCTGTCTATGTTATAGAACATTAAAAAAAACATCCTGGCATCGTGAGACATTTAGATGCTGTGAATGAAACTTCATAATGTTTCACTTGATTATATATTGTTTATGATCACTGCTGGATCAAGCCGCTGCATTGTTTTTTTCCTGAGGTAATCCAAAGCTTCTTGAGGTGAATTCTGTCTTATT
>NW_015557145.1:201197-207690 GCF_001515605.1 Sinocyclocheilus anshuiensis
ATACTTAATGTATCAATTAATAAGACTAAGTTTGATACTTGCACGTCTTGTCTGTCTGAAAGAGAGTCCTGATGCAATCTGAAGGCTCAAGTTGATCTTGCTGAAGTTGGTTGATGAAAAAGAACCAGTTTGAGTCAGAGGGTCTTGGTGAATGGAAAGTCAAGGCCGAACTTAGGGTGTCCTTAGGAGCGTTCTAGCTCACATCCTCTTCTTCTCAGAATCTAACAGAACCGCAGACTGGAGGCAGGTCACTGATGTGAGGCCTTTAAGGCCTGACAAGATTCACACCTCTCAGGATGAGCTTGTCCAATGAGAAAGGCTGAAATTCCAAGTGGGAATTTGGAAATACTGGGGAGTTTTATGACCCTTTGTGTGAAAGCAAGGTTACATGAATGAGTGGTGCTATCATAAGCATGCATAAAACATTCTACAATACAACAGACAATATACAAGACAGCAATAATATACACAATGACCTGGAGGATATGTGTGTTCATTCACAGAAAGGTTTTTCTATGAATTAATTAGAGAAGAGTCCATTTTTATGGGCATTGTGTGTCTTTCCTAAGGGTAAATGAATTGTGAGAAATATAACTAAAAATATATATATTGTGTGTCTGATTGGTCCAGACTCTACATAAGATAAGATAAAGATATCGCTGTCACTGACTCTAAACTGCAACTTCCTACTTTATAAACTTTCTAAAGTGTTAAATTAAGTGGAAAAGACAAGTCCAAAAACGCTTATAATAGCTGGATCTGGCAACACGGAGGCTGCGCCCATGACCTCACTCACAACAGTGTTGCCAAGTCCGGAATTGGGCTACTTGCCACGGGTTGTTTTTGATGTCCGTGGGTTAAAGTGACTCCAATAACATGATAATTGGTGATTGGGCGGGTTTCTTGTGAAAACCTGGCAACCCTGACTCACAACTCTCTCAAGCCTTGTTCACTCCGCCAGCGTCTCGCAGCGATCATTTTCATGCCATGGACGCTAAACATTCTTTCAAACTGTCTAAATTGAAATATACATGTCATGCAGGCATTCATATGAGGAGTTTAACCTCCTGGGGTCGACAGTTCCGCCGGCGGAACTTTTTGCAGATTTGAATGTTGACAGCGAAAAGAACTAAAATGCTCCTTCATACTTGATCGTACATATAAGAGTAATACAGCATTTAAATCTGTAAAGGGTCTACTTTTATTTGTGTACACTCACAATATCAACAAAACATTGTGCTTTTGCAATGATGCACACACTCCCATGAGTTATTTTATGTGTTAGTTATATGTATTCTAAATGAACTACAAACAAAAAATATATACATTTATTTTTTCCTCATATTCTTTCTTGTAGCAATTCCCTCTCAGTCACACACCTGACTGAAAGGCTCATTATGCAGCTCATTATGCGGGCCTTTGTCTTCTCAGGTGTGAATCACAGCATTATGCATGATCATTCACGCCTACTCGCATATACCTTTTCTACACAAAAAGTGTCTTAGAAAATTTAAATCAATATATTGTTTTCTGTGAATGAGTGAGTAAGATGATTTTCACATAATTTTGAAGCAAAAACTCTAGACTTCAAGATCAGTTCTCAAAAGTCTTGTGATCAAATGTTCTGTATGTGTTTTATGGCCTTATTTCAGTGACTTTAAAATTGTAGTTTTTCACTAAGCACGCATAAACGTTGTTTTCTCAAAAACGCAATCACGTATATACATGCTGCTGACATACTATTGTAGCCCAGTTTGTGCTGATTACAGTGTTATTAAACTTTAGACATTCAAATGTTTGTAAGCAACTGAAAAAAGCACAAATGTCAGGGCATGTCAAAACTTTTCCAGGCCCCAAAATACCCTCGGACCCCAGAGGGTTAACAGCAAATTAGTCATTCAAAGAACAAATTTTATTTTTGAACATTTCAAATTTACCGAGGTCCGGACCTCGATGGCCTCATAGTTGATTACGGGCCTGCTTGCATTAGTTGTTATTGTGTTACTGTGACATAACTTGTACATATTTTACCAGTTAGACTTTTTCCAAACCATGATTCCTGTCTAAATGTATAATCAAGTGAAACACTATGAAGATTCATTCACTGCATCTTGTCTCATGACGCCAGCATGTTTTTTTTTTTTAATGTTCTATAAAATAGACAGCAATGATATAAAAGTAATATGAATTATAATGTTAATAATGTTAGAGTATGAATGTTTAGACTAAACTTTACTATAGGCTCTGTTCGCGAAGATCTTTATAACATGCTTAACAATAATAATTTATTTTCCCAGATGTAAAATGTTTTTGTATTGTAAATAGGCCTACTAAGCATGCTTATGTTTGTCACTATAACTAAGCTACTGTTCACGAATATCTGCTATGGTGTAAATGTTTTGAATGTGTTATTCCCGGTCATTTGTGTTTGCGATAGTTTGAGGTGTAAATGTATCAAGTAAGTTGTAAATAACTGACCCATCGACAGACATATACACGCATTCTTTCTTATCAGTGATGCAATTTATTATCAGATATGCATGTTCTTGTAATTGCTAACAACTGTTTCAATTTTCGTTTAGGATTGTGGCTGCATCACCGGCATTTTCATTTGATTTATTTACTCTATGGTAAGATATGTTTGCTATGTGGTAATTGTGTTCTTTGTTTCGATAAATTAGTACTAGTATCAGTGAACATGACAATAATGTTAATAATGTAGTTTGTGAAAACAGCATGCTTGCTTTTTTATTTCAGATGTGAGAATAACAGTGCAAAAGAACCTGTTGCAAAGAGAGCCAAAGCAAAGCAGCCCACTCGGTCATGGAAAACAGAGACTGATGTTGACATGTTCCACAGGCTCTGAGATTCCTGCCCGCACAGGAACCTGGACCACAGCTAAGACCATGTGATGCACACACTCCCATGAGTCTCTTCAAAATGTTGTTGAAGTTTCCTGCCACTGTTTTGGATAATTTGGATATTGCACCCATGACGTCTTGACTTGTGTTGTTGTGGGTTTTTTTTTTGTTCCTAATAAACTGTTTAACTGCACTCGCAAGTGAATCTCAAGTTATTGTAAGTGATAGTTATATATATTCTAAATAAACTACAAACAAAAAAATATACATTTATTTTTCCTCACATTCTTTCTTGTAGCAATTCCTTCTCAGTCACATACCTGACTGAAAGGCACATTATGCAGCTCATTATGCGGGCCTTTGTCTTCTCAGGTGTGAATCACAGCATTATGCATGATCATTCACGCCTCCTCGCATATACCTTTTCTACACAAAAAGTGTCTTAGAAAATTTTAATCAATATATTGTTTTCTGTGAATGAGTGAGTAAGATGATTTTCACATCATTTTGAAGCAAAAATTATAGACTTCAAAATCCAGTTGTCAAAAGTCTTGTAAACAAATGTTCTTTATGTGTTTTATGGCCTTATTTCAGTGACTTTCATTCTTTAGTTTTTCACTAAGCACGCATAAACGTTGTTTTCTCAAAAACACAATCACGTACAAACATGCTGCTCGCATATTATTGTAGCCCAGTATGTGCTGGTTACAGTGTTATTAAACTTTAGCCATTAAAATGTTTATAAGCAACTGAAAAAAGCACAAATGTCAGGGCATGTCAAAACTTTTCCAGGCCCCAAAACACCCTCGGACCCCAGAGGGTTAAGTTTAGAATAGATCTCAACAACATCACACACTGTGCTTAGATATTTCTCCTTAGCTAAGGAAGCTAAGGACCTCATATTTGTCTTCTCCAGTGTTTCAAACAACATCTCAACAACATCCACAGACTGTGCTGACTGTGCTCTCTTTAGCTAGAGATTCTGGATCGCTTACATTTGTCTCTTTTAAAGATTTAGAAGAGATCTCAACAAAATCACAAACTGTGCTCAGATTTTTCTCCTTAGCTAAAGACTCTGGTGGTCTCAAATTTGTCTCCTCCAATGTTTCAAACAAGATCTTAACAACATCACACACTGTGCTCAGATGTTTCTCCTTATCTAGAGAATCTGAATCTCTTTTGTCTCGTAGGTTGTGTTTGGGTCATTTTGACCCGGAGAGAATATTCTTTCTCTCGAAAATGTTACTTATGTTACTTACATTAGACTAAGATTTATTGACTTTGTTCACAGAGGGCATAACTATTTCCACCCCAAAAATTGTTAATTTTCGTTAAACATTTTTTATTTAATTCAGCCTTGTTACACTTGTGTTGTTCCTGGCCAAAAATGACCAGGGCACAAAAATTGCTTATAAATCTCTTGTTATGCAATATCATCAGCTAATATTTGTGTCAATCTGTTTATTTGTGGATAATTTTGTGAATATTAAATTAAATATGGAAATAAAATTGCACTGTTTATCACACTAGCGTGCTCTCTTGTTTAACCAAGAAATTTGTTTTGAAAAGCTTTTATTTTGTAAAATTTGTTTTTTAAAATTCAAAATAATCACACTTGTGGTGTTCCAGGTCAAAAGTGACTGGCCTACAAAAAAAAATAGATTACAAATCTCTTGTTATGTTACATTATCACCTTGGTATCAATCTTTTTGTCAGCTTGTTTTCTTTCAATTAGGACTGGTTTCTGTTTATTTTTGGAACATTTTTTTTTTTTTTGTAGATTTATCTGTGTTTACATACCTCAGTTTTGGAATGAAAAAAGCATTATTTGTGGATATTTTTTTCAATATTCAAAAACTTAAATAAAAATTTGCTCTGTTTTTCACAATAGAATGCTCTAATGTTTGGCCAAGAACTTTGTTTTTAAATGCTTATGTCTTGTAAAAAAAATAACACAAAAGAACACTTGTGGTGTTAGTAGATAGTAGGCCTTATTGGTCTTAGCTTTATTGGTCAAAAATGACCGTCCATTGAAAATGAATGCCCATAGGAAAGGAAAATCAAAAGTGAGATCTCTTTAACATCTCAAATATTTCTCCTAGACAGAAATTAGGTTACTTTAACATCGAATGGAGATTTTTGCTTGAGTCTTCTGCTTCTCAAACTCTAACAATCTCACAATTTAAAATGTTTATAAGCAACTGAAAAAAGCACAAATGTCAGTTCCCCAGGGATCCAATAGATCTCAACAATATCACACACTGCTCAGATTTTTATCCTTAGCTACAGACACTGGATCTCTCACATTTGTCTCTTTTAAAGCTTTAGAATAGATCTCAACAACATCACACACTGTGCTTAGATATTTCTCCTTAGCTAAGGACTCTGGTGGTCTCATATTTGTCTTCTCCAGTGTTTCAAACAACATCTCAACAACATCCACAGACTGTGCTCAGATTTTTCTCTTTAGCTAGAGATTCTGGATCGCTTACATTTGTCTCTTTTAAAGATTTAGAAGAGATCTCAACAAAATCACAAACTGTGCTCAGATTTTTCTCCTTAGCTAAAGACTCTGGTGGTCTCAAATTTGTCTCCTCCAATGTTTCAAACAAGATCTTAACAACATCACACACTGTGCTCAGATGTTTCTCCTTATCTAGAGAATCTGAATCTCTCACATTTGTCTCGTTTAACCCACAGGTTGTGTTTGGGTCATTTTGACCCGGAGAGAATATTCTTTCTCTCGAAAATGTTACTTAATGTTATCGCATTAGACTAAGATTTATTGACTTTGTTCACAGAGGGCATAACTATTTCCACCCCAAAAATTGTTAATTTTCGTTAAACATTTTTTATTTAATTCAGCCTTGTTACACTTGTGTTGTTCCTGGCCAAAAATGACCAGGGCACAAAAATTGCTTATAAATCTCTTGTTATGCAATATCATCAGCTAATATTTGTGTCAATCTGTTTATTTGTGGATAATTTTGTGAATATTAAATTAAATATGGAAATAAAATTGCACTGTTTATCACACTAGCGTGCTCTCTTGTTTAACCAAGAAATTTGTTTTGAAAAGCTTTTATTTTGTAAAATTTGTTTTTTAAAATTCAAAATAATCACACTTGTGGTGTTCCAGGTCAAAAGTGACTGGCCTACAAAAAAAAATAGATTACAAATCTCTTGTTATGTTACATTATCACCTTGGTATCAATCTTTTTGTCAGCTTGTTTTCTTTCAATTAGGACTGGTTTCTGTTTATTTTTGGAACATTTTTTTTTTTTTTTGTAGATTTATCTGTGTTTACATACCTCAGTTTTGGAATGAAAAAAGCATTATTTGTGGATATTTTTTTCAATATTCAAAAACTTAAATAAAAATTTGCTCTGTTTTTCACAATAGAATGCTCTAATGTTTGGCCAAGAACTTTGTTTTTAAATGCTTATGTCTTGTAAAAAAAATAACACAAAAGAACACTTGTGGTGTTAGTAGATAGTAGGCCTTATTGGTCTTAGCTTTATTGGTCAAAAATGACCGTCCATTGAAAATGAATGCCCATAGGAAAGGAAAATCAAAAGTGAGATCTCTTTAACATCTCAAATATTTCTCCTAGACAGAAATTAGGTTACTTT
>NW_015557145.1:207721-209022 GCF_001515605.1 Sinocyclocheilus anshuiensis
AGAATAGATCTCAACAACATCACACACTGTGTTCAGATATTTCTCCTTAGTTACAGACACTGGATCTCTCACATTTTTCTATTTTAAAGCTTTAGAATAGACCTCAACAACATCACACACTGTGCTCAAATATTTCTCCTTAGCTAGAGACTCTGGATCTCTCACATTTTTCTATTTTAAAGCTTTAGAATAGACCTCAACAACATCACACACTGTGCTCAAATATTTCTCCTTAGCTAGAGACTCTGGATCTCTCACATTTTTCTATTTTAAAGCTTTAGAATAGACCTCAACAACATCACACACTGTGCTCAAATATTTCTCCTTAGCTAGAGACTCTGGATCTCTCACATTTTTCTATTTTAAAGCTTTAGAATAGACCTCAACAACATCACACACTGTGCTCAAATATTTCTCCTTAGCTAGAGACTCTGGATCTCTCACATTTTTCTATTTTAAAGCTTTAGAATAGACCTCAACAACATCACACACTGTGCTCAAATATTTCTCCTTAGCTAGAGACTCTGGATCTCTCACATTTGTCTCCTCAAAGGTTTAGATTAGAGATCCCAACAACATCACACACTGTGTGGTCTGGGGGTCTCATATTTGTCTCCTCTAATGCTTTAGAAGAGATCTCAACAACTTTACAAAGTGTGCATCAAGTCAAGTACTTGAAAGCCAATAAATAAAGGGGGGAATCATAAATTCAGAGTTAAAGGCTATATTGAGAGAGAAATTATCCAGGGTCTTTAACTAAGAAGAAAAATCTGACCACAGTGTGTGATGTTGTTGAGATCTCTTCTAAACTTTTGAGGAGGCAAATGTGAGACATCCAGAGTCTCTAGCTAAGGAGAAATATCAGAGCACAGTGTGTAAAGTTGTTGAGATCTATTCTAAAGCTTTAAAGAAGACCACTGTGAGAGAGTTAGAGTTTTTGTCTAAGGATACAAGTTTGAGAAGCAGGAGACTCAAGCAAAAGTTTCCATTCAATCTTAAGGTAACCTCATTTCTGTCTAGGAGAAATATTTGAAATGGTAAAGAGATCTTTTTTATTTTATTTTTCTTCACTCTGGTTAGCTTCAATGCCATTTATCAACACCATTTCAATCAAAGACAATACATGCATTGTCATATTTGAAGTTGTTTTATGTAGATAGTGTTTTATTGCATAGTGATATTACATGCAAAAATGGGCTGTACAAGACAAAACTGAATAGTAAACAAAGCAAAAAAAAAAAAGCATCTTGCACTTGTAAGTCCTTTCTAGTGTGTTTGGAAAATGTGGTGTATAAAATGCT
>NW_015557145.1:209280-213760 GCF_001515605.1 Sinocyclocheilus anshuiensis
CCCAGCCTCTCGAGGCTGGCCTCTGGTGTTATTAGAGGAGCCAGTTCGGTGCCCTATAAGGCAGTGTGCTCCAAAACAGTGACAAAATTCGCATTTAGAAGATATAAGCACTCTTATATAAGAAGATATAAAAGCTTTCTGTTCGTCACTTCCGCCAAAACGACTCAACAATTTTTTTGACGTCACATCGTACTTCAGCTTCTCATCAAACTTTCTGTCCAATCAAATGCTCTCTAGAATCCGAAGGCGCAGATCACAAAATGTATCGGAGCTATTTGAATTCTACACAGAATGCTATATTTTATAGCAATATGGATAAGATTGTGGCTGGCATACCCTGTCAAATGCGGCTTTATGGAGCTCAATGGCTCTGAACGGCTCTAGCCCAAGCTGTGATATAAACGAACACTATTGGCTATTTTAAAAAGGGCTGCTTGCTATGTCCCACCCTGTCTTCCTGTTTCAGTTAAAATGACGTCAACACATAGAGTAACGCTGCGTTCTGTTTCTAAGCATTTCAGTGGACTTTTAACAGAGGAAACCATAACCTATATTTACATACATGCAAAAATGGGCTGTACAAGACAACATTTTAATACTAAACAAAGCACACAAAAAAAAACTAGTACACTAGTGTTACATTTGTTAAAAAAAGGTATTGCTCTTGTACTAAACATTTTGCACTTGCAAGTCCTTTCTAGTGTGTTTGGAAATTGTGGTGTATACAATGCTGGACATTGAAGATAAATGTAAACATTTAAACTAGTAATATTAGTAATAGTAATGTTGATATTCTGAAATTTTTAATGCTATTTAAATTATAGTTTTAGTATTTACAATATTAGTAAAAGTTTAACATTTCTCCTAAAATAAAACTGAAGACATCTTAAGACAAAGCTGATATCTCAATGAGACATATAAGAGAATCACCCCTTAATATCCTGAGCATAGAGCAATCTCTGTCAGAGCCATAGCCTTGTGGGCAGCACATCGACGTGAAGGCACAACTGCACCTCAGACAACATGTGTTTGAATCCCGGCTAAATGTACTTTCCTGCTCCTGTTTAATTCTTTCCTGTCTCTACTCCTACTGTCCTGACCATTAAAGGTGAAAAACCCCATTGCAATAAAAAAAGCAAACTCTGAGCTGTAAAACTTTTTTATAATGGAGTCTTGCAAGAGATTACAGCAAGACAATAAAAAGCTCTCTCATGTTTCTCACACGTTTCTCTCCCATTGTCATTTTGAATTCCTTTCTTTCAGAACTGTCTCATGTCTCAGTTGTGTCTACTTTTATTTCTCCTAAGGATTTTTAGGAGAAACATCTGAAACACTGTTGAGACTAAAATGAGAAATACATGAGAATCACAACCAAGTCTCTTGAGGTTAGAAAGAGCAACCACTGAGCAATAAAATATTCCTATAATGGAGTCTTGATAGAGATTGCAGCAAGACAATAAAGAGATATTCTATGTTTCTTCCACCACATTCTCTGCTTTGACTCTTTTTTTTCTAAAATAATTATCATGTCTCATTTGTGTCTACTTCCATTTCTCCTAAGGAATTTTAGGAGAAATGTCTGAAATGCTGTTGATACTAAAATGAGAGATATATGAGAATCTCATCTAAGTCTCCTGAGTTTAGGAAAAGCAACCACTAAGCAATACATTTTATACATTTAAATACTGTATGTATTTGTGCCTGCAAATACACTGCTCAAAAAAATGAAGGGAACACTTAAATCACACAGTGGATCTCAATGAATGAACTGTTAAATTTAAAAAATATTTATTTATATACAGTCTATATGTGACAACAGTCAATGGAAACCAAAATCATCAACACACTGAGGGCTGGATTCAAAATCACAGATTACAGACTAATCCATACCATAGGAAACATTTATTGCTCAGTGGTTGCTTTTCATAAGCTGAAGAGACTTGGTGAGATTCTCATATATCTCTCATTTTAGTATCAACAAAATTTCAGATATTTCTTCTAAAAATCCTTAGGAGAAATAGAAGTAGACACAAATGAGACATGAGAAATATTTGAGAGAGAAAATAAGAGTCAAAACTGAGAATGTGGTAGAAGAAATACAGAATATCTCTTTATTGTCTTGCTGCAATCGCTATCAAGACTCCATTATTTAAATATTTTATTGCTCAGTGGTTGCTCTTTCTAAGCTCATGAGACTTAGTTGTGATTTTCATGTATTTCTCATTTTAGTCTCAGCAGTGTCTCAGATGTTTCTCCTAAAAATCCTTAGGAGAAATAAAAGTAGACACAACTGAGACATGAGAATGTTCTGAAACAAAGGAATCCAAAATGACAATGGGAGAGAAACGTGTGAGAAACATGGGAGATCTCTTTATTGTTTTGATGTAATCTCTTGCAAAACATAAAAAATGTTTTACTGCTCGGAGGTTGCTTTTGTTTGCAATGGGGTTTTTCACCTTTAATGGTTAAGACAATAGGAGTAGAGACAGGAAACGACTGGACAGGTGAGAATCAAACAGGAACAGGAAAGCACTTTCAGCTGGGATTCGAACCCATGCTATCTGAGATGCAGTTGTGCTAGTAACTAGGGTTACTAGTTTAAATGTTTAAATTTATCTTCAATGTCCAGCATTGTATATACACCACATTTTCCAAACACACTAGAAAGGACTTACAAGTGCAAGATGTTTAGTATAAGAGCAATACAATTTTTAAACAAATGTAACACTAGTGTACCAGTGTTTTGTTTTTGTTTTTTTGCTTTGTTTAACATTACAATTTTGTCTTGAACAGCCCATTTTTGCATGCATGTAAATATATGGTTTCATTCATTGTGTCAATAAAACGGTCTACATAAAACAACTTCAAATATGACAATGCATGTATTGTCTTTGATAAAAATTGTATGGATAATGACACTGAAGCTAACCACAGGGAATAAAATAAAATAAAAAAGGGATCTCTTTAACATTTCAAATATTTCTCCTAGACAGAAATGAGGTTACTTTAAGACTGAGTGAAAACTTTAGCTTGGGTCTCCTGCTTCTCAAACTTGCCTCCTGAGATAAAAAAAACTCTAACACTATCACAATGGTTTCCTTTAAAGCTTTAAAAGAGATCTCAACAACTTTACACAATGTGCTCAGTTTTCTCTCCTAATCTAAAGACACTGGTGGTCTCATATTTGTCTCCTCCACTGTTTCAAACAAGATCTCAACAACATCACATACTGTGCTCAGATTTTTCTCTTTAGCTAGACAGGCTGGATCTCTCACATGTGTCTCTTTTAAAGCTTTACAAGAGATCTCAACAAAATCACACACAGTGCTCAGATATTTCTCCTTAGCTAGAGACTCTGGATATCTCACATTCGTCTCTTTTAAAGCTTTAGAAGAGATCTCAACAACATTACACACAGTGCTCAGATTTTTCTCCTACACTAAAGACTCGGGAGCTCTCACATTTGTTTCCGTTAAATTTCAGAAGTGATCTCAATAACTTTACAAAATGTGCACCAAGTCAAATGCCTCAATATGATCTTATACATTTCTACCATATACCCACATAGCAATTTTTCTCTGGCCCAGCTTCGGCCCACACAACCAGCTTTTGCTTGGTCCACATACACTAGGACTGTAAATGAATTACAGTCCTAGTGTGGACCAGGTCTGGATTCCAGACAAGGGCCACACATGGGCCATAACTGGTTACAGTTTGAAGTGAGGTACGTTCACAGAACTCTGGTTCTGTCTTACCATTATTCATTTTAATTTCAAAGATCTTTTTTTATTATCTGTGTCTTTTTTCGAATTATGATGGACCCCTCTGTAGGTTGTTGTGTATGAAGTGTCCTCAGTGCAGAGTTAAACAAGATGGCATTGTAGGACATACAGGAAATATTTTATATATATTTTTGAATATTTGATAAACTTTTGAATGTTCGCAACCTTAAGTAAACCATATCAACACCAATCTTTAACCAGAAAGCCAAAAACTGAGCCACACCTGAGTCTGAGCCACAGGTGAACTAAACCTGGCAGCCAAAATATGGGCCACAAATGGGCCATGACAGATCCATATCTCAGCCACCTGCATGACCATAGCTGGCCCTATACGCTGAACCAGATGGGTTCCACATGTCAGCCTCAACAAAACCATAACCAAGCCACTTGATACACACCCCTCCCAGATGAATAGTCACAACAACGACAGTATTCTGAACAAATATTTAATCATGTTTAATCAGCAAACCAAGTTGAATGAATCTCACACCTAACATGCTTATTTGTTTTGCTTGGGCAGTGTGTTCACCCTGTTGGAGTATGGCAGTGTGAATTGGCTTTTAGGTGCTTTGGAAAACAAAACAAAAAACAGTAAAAATATATACATTTTCTAATGTTTACGCAATTAACACAAAATTATTAAATAAGGTACTTTCTCTATTTTTGCAATATTCAAGTGTTCATGTCCCTGAATCATA
>NW_015557145.1:214817-216436 GCF_001515605.1 Sinocyclocheilus anshuiensis
AAAAAAAGAAAGAAACATACAAAAAAATCTTAAGATATCAGAATTCACATTTTTAGGTTTTACAGATGCATGATGATATAGTTGAAATATATTGTGAAAAATGCATAAAGTTACTTAATACGATTTCTCAGATCACCTGTGTTTCCTGTATCTCTGTCAGCAGCTCCCATTACAATTTTTCTTGTAACTTCCCGTTTTAGGGTTTTTTCTGACGCTCCTGAAATCACAGTACAATTTATCAATATTTGTTTGCAATGAAAGTTCAAAACGTGTTTGAAATAGTTTCAGCCCATTATTTCATGTAAGTGACATCACCGATTAACCCCACAGTGCAGACTTTTAGGTTAAATTAATTAGCTTATAGTTACTTCCATTTATCTATTGACAAAGTACCAGCAAAACATTTACAAACTATCAAAACCGCTCATCTACACATAAAATGTGATTAAAAGCTAAAACTTTCATTAATAAGAGCTCAAATCTATAGTTAGCTTACCTCTAATAGTTAGCCTCTATAGCTAGTTAACCGCCTTGTATGACATACAGGAAATATTTGATATTTATTTGATATATTTTTTTGAATATTTGATAAACTTTTGAATGTTTGAGGTTTTACTTACTAGTCAGATGGTTCAAAATGCCTTGGAGATGTTCTTCAACATGAGATCCGTTCCAGCTCTGCAGCATGGCCATCAGCATGGAAGAATATAGGAACAATATGTCACATAGCCAACAATATGTAGTATACAATGTCAGGTTCATTAGAAATAAACAAACTACAGCAGAGGTCAAATGCAGAAAAGAGAAATAATATACATAACATGCCAAAAAAAACAAAAAAAAAAAGAACAAGCCCATTATTTCATGTAAGTGACATCACCGATTAACCCCACAGTGCAGACTTTTAGGTTAAATTAATTAGCTTATAGTTACTTCCATTTATCTATTGACAAAGTACCAGCAAAACATTTACAAACTATCAAAACCGCTCATCTACACATAAAATGTGATTAAAAGCTCAAACTTTCATTAATAAGAGCTCAAATCTATAGTTAGCTTACCTCTAATAGTTAGCCTCTATAGCTAGTTAATGGTTGTGATGCTAACGGTCTTTTTGAAGACACTAAACCAGCGGTGGCGAACTCCGGTCCTGGAGAGTCGCAGCCCTGCAGAGTACAGCTCCAACCCTAATTAAAACTCACCTGCCTGTAGCTTTCTAGTAACCTTTCAGACCTTGATTAGCTTGTCCAGGTGTGTTTGATTAGGGTTGAAGCAAAACTCTGCAGGGCTGAGGCTCTCCAGGACCGACGTTCGCCACCATTGCTATAGAATCTTAAGGTTGATGCATGTCTAGTAGAGCCCGACCGATATATCGTTTTGCCGATATTATCGGCCGATATGAGCCTGATGCCGATATATCGGTATCGGCGAATATGCCGCCGATATGAACATTTTTTTTACAGAGTGAGTTGACGCCCCGTTTCCATGGTAACCCCCTCCGCTCCAGTTTAAATGCGATTTGAATGCTCAACGTGCGTGCCCATTAAAGGTGTCATATGATGCTTTTTTAAAGATCATTATTTTGTGTATTTGGTGTAACAGAATATGTTGACATGCTT
>NW_015557145.1:216888-225542 GCF_001515605.1 Sinocyclocheilus anshuiensis
ATCAATATTTGTTTGCAATGAAAGTTCAAAACGTGTTTGAAGTAGTTTCAGCCCATTAGTTCATGTAACTGACGTCACCGATTGACCCCACAGTGCAGACTTTTAGGTTAAATTAATTAGCTTATAGTTACTTCCATTTATCTATTGACAAAGTACCAGCAAAACATTTACAAACTATCAAAACCGCTCATCTACACATAAAATGTGATTAAAAGCTAAAACTTTAATTAATAAGAGTTCAAATCTATAGTTAGCTTACCTCTAATAGTTAGCCTCTATAGCTAGTTAACCGTTGTGATGCTAATGGTCTTTTTGAAGACACTAATCCATTCCTGTAAAGATTCAACAGAAACGTGTCAATTGCATGTATGAAAGTGTCAGGAATGGTTGTATGTATTATTTGTGTAATTTTAGCGACTAAACTTACCTTAGAAGCAGTGAAAACAGCAGAGAGACGGACTCTCGCTACGTGTGAGCTGTGAGTTGACGCCCCGTTTCCATAGTAACTCCTTCCGCTCCAGTTTAAATGCGATTTGAATGCTCAACGCGCGCGCCGTTAAAACACATCAAAGTTACGCATTTACATAAATAGTACATACAAGTCAAATAAAATGTCCTGAAACTTCATCATGTATTGTTTAAGTGGATAGTAGGCCTACATCAAACTGTAAATTGAATGAGAATATGAAAGCAGTGAATGCAAAACATTGTTTGAAGTCATTGTTTTATATATATATATATATATATAAAACAAAAGGATATACTACTCTATAATATAAGATATAATATCATGTATCATATAATATCATATGAGTCATGAATATAATTTCACATATATGTAAACACATAATTAAACACGTAACATGAGCTTTATGTTATGCATTTTAAAAATATATTTAAAAAATATATTTCAATATATTTAACAGTGTTTCACATATATGTGAATATATTACCTTTCTGTATGGGAAAACATTGGGATTTTACTCAAAAATATTTGAAATGGATTTTAAATGTGGGTCAAGATCGGCCATACTTATGTGACCCACATATCTATATTTGACATATGGGCCAAATATTACATTTGACATCTGGCCCATGTATTGTGTGCCGTCTTAAACCCGGTACCATCTCTGCCAAACCCGGGCCATGTTTTGCCCACATGCTGTATTCCAGTGCCGGATGAATGCCAGCTGTGCCAGAGGCATGCCAAATCTGGGCCAAATTTGTTTGCTGACTGGGTAATATGTATCAATAATCAAATTAGTCAATTAATATTCAAGACTGAGTCATAAGCCATTTATGTGCCTTTCTGCAAAGAAAGCTCCAGGGTTACATTTTCTGTAAATCAGTTTTGATTAAGGCATCTGGTACATTACTATTTCCAGCAACAAATTATGTGCCTAAGCACATAAACATTGTCCTATAAAAAAATAATCCTTATTTCTGAATAATTTTTCTCTCAATATAGCCTTTAACTGTGAATTTATGATTTCCCCGCTTTAGTGTGTTTCAAGTACTTCACTTGGTGCACACTTTGTTAATTTTGTTGAGATCTCTTCTAAAGCTTCACAGGAGACAAATATGAGAACCCCAGATTATATATGTGACCAAAAAAAAAAAAAAAAAAAAAATCCGAACATGTTTGTTTGGAAACCAGTTACATTTGTCTCAGGTTACTTATGTAACCATGTAAATAGGGAACGAGACACTGCGTCCTCTAGGGGTCGCTATGGGGAACGCCTCGTCGTAACCCGTGTCTGAAGCATACATTGAAAAAACACCAACTCGTTGGCCGGCGACAGCCATGACGTCGCTACCGGTGCGACTATAGTATAAATAGGCGCCGGGAGCACACATCATTCACTTCTTCGTCTGAAGCTTGCGTCCGCAGCATGGCAATGTGCTGCCGGCGCCTATTTATACTATAGTCGCACCGGTAGTGACGTCATGGCTGTCGCCGGCCAACGAGTTGGTGTTTTTTCAATGTATGCTTCAGACACGGGTCACGACGAGGCGTTCCCCATAGCGACCCCTAGAGGACGCAGTTCGAAGTTCCCATGAAAGGGAACCATTTTAGCATAAAAGGGTTCTTCAGAATGCGTGTAAAGAACCTTTAAAGAACCATTTTTTTAGAGTGTATGGTAGAAATGTTTGAGCTCATACTGAGGCATTTAACTTCTTGTTATTGAGATCACTTCTGAAATTTAGAGGAGACAAATGTGAGAGATCCAGAGTCTTTAGCTAAGGAGACAAATATCAGCCTAGTGTGTAATGTTTTTGAGATCTCTTCTAAGCTTTTGAGGAGACAAATGTGAGAAATCCAATGTTAAAGAGATCTCTTTTTTATTTTATTTTTCTTCCCTCTGGTTAGCTTCAATGTCATTTATCCATGACATTTCAATCAAAGACAATACATGCATTGTCATATTTGAAGTTATTTTATGTAGACAGTGTTTTATGGCACAAAGATTTAACAGAGGAAACCATAACCTATATTTACATACAGGCAAAAATGGGCTGTACAAAACAAAGTTTTAATTATCTTAAAAAAAAAAGTGGTACACTACAAATGGTGTTACATTTGTTAAAAAAATGTATTGCTCTTATACTAAACATCCTGCACTTGTAAGTCCTTTTAGTGTGTTCTAGTGTGTGGAAAATGTGGTGTATATACAATGCTGGACATTCAATATAAATTTTAACAATTAATCTAGTAACCCTTGATATTTTGAAATGTTTAATACTATTTAAATGATAGTTTTAGTATTTACAATAGTAGTGAAAGTTCAACGTTTCTCCTAACATAAAACTAAAGACATCTTGAGACAAAGCTGATATCTCAATGAGACATACGGTGGGTACGGAAAGTATTCAGACCCCCTTCAATTTTTCACTCTTTGTTATATTGCAGCCATTTGCTAAAATCATTTAAGTTAATTTTTTTTCCTCATTAATGTACACACAGCACCCCATATTGACAGAAAAACACAGAATCGTTGACATTTTTGCAGATTTATTAAAAAAGAAAAACTGAAATATCACATGGTCCTAAGTATTCAGACCCTTTGCTGTGACAAAATTGAAGGGGGTCTGAATACTTTCCGTACCCACTGTATAACAGAATCACCCCTTAGTATCCTGACCATAAAATAGCAACTGTCAGAGTCATAGCTTTGTGGGCAGCATCGATGTGAAGGTGCAACTGCACCTCAGACAGCATGGGCTTGAATCCCAGCTAAAGGTACTTTCCTGCTCCTGTTCAATCCTGACCTGTCCAATTGTTTCCTGTCTCTGCTCCTACTGTCCTGACCATTAAAGGTGAAATGCAATTTAAAAAAATCAACCTCTGAGCAGTAAAGCGTTTTATAAAGTCTTGCAAGAGATTACAACAAAACAATAAAGAGATCTCCCATGTTTCTCAGACGTTTCTCTCCCATTGTCATTTTGGATTCCTTTCTTTCAGAACTTTATCATGCCTCAGTTGTGTCTTCTTTTATTTCTGCTAAGAATTTTTAGAAGAAACATCTGAGACACTGTTGAGACTAAAATAAGAAATGCATGAGAATCACAACTAAGTCTCATGAGGTTAGAAAGAGCAACCACTGAGCAATAAAATTTATATAATGGAGTCATAATAGAGATTGCAGCAAGACAATAAAGAGATATGCTGTTTCTTTCACAACATTCTCAGTTTTGACTCTTTTTTTCTCAAATATTTCTCATGTCTCATTTGTGTCTACTTCTATTTCTCCTAAGGAATTTTAGGAGAAACATCTGGGCAAGTATTCATAAAAAATCTTAGTGCAAAAAGTTGCTCCTAGTGACAAAATCTTAGAAATGTGGGCGTTTCCTCTTCAAATTAAAGAAAAGATCCTAGTAAAGAAGAAAGTAATTCAGAAAGCATCTTAACCCTTAAAAGAGCTCTTAAGGTCCAAAATTGTTAGGAGTACTGACGAGGACTTTTAAGAGGCTTAAAAGTTAGTTCACCCAAAAATGAAAATTAGCCCATAAATTACTCACCCTCAAGTCATCCTAGGTGTATATGACTTTCTTCTTTCAAACGAATCCAGTCGGAGTTATATTAAAAATTGTCTTTGATCTTTCAAGTGGTTTCATGGCACTCAGCGGTTGTGAGTCCTGAAAATGTGAGTTTGGTTATAGAATGCGGTTGTCACCCCCGTAAATAACTGTATTGTATGAACGTAACCATGTTAAGGACCCAAATATAGGACTTACAGCTGTGTTCTGCATATTCTGCTGCTGTGTGAATGTGGCTGTACACACGCAGCAGTGATGATTTGGGTCTGACATAATCTTCTACAAGCAAAGTGATCACACAAACAATTACAGCACTTTCAGAACCTTATCGTGTTACTGTTCGTTTCCTATCAAATACCGTAAGTACAACATTAACAGCATGGTAAATAAAAAGTAAGAATATATATATATATATATATACGTATATATATA
Source organism: Sinocyclocheilus anshuiensis (assembly GCF_001515605.1). Classification (NCBI taxonomy): domain Eukaryota; kingdom Metazoa; phylum Chordata; class Actinopteri; order Cypriniformes; family Cyprinidae; genus Sinocyclocheilus; species Sinocyclocheilus anshuiensis. Next base: position 221,359 of record NW_015557145.1, read on the forward strand.
TTTGCACTGGCTACCAGTAGCTGCTCGCATTAAATTCAAGGCATTAATGTTTGCCTATAAAGCCACCACTGGCTCTGCACCCATTTACCTAAATTCATTAATTCAGAGTTATGTGCCCTTTAGAAGCTTGCATTCTTCAAGTGAACGGCGTATTATTGTGCCATCTCAAAGAGGCACAAAATCACTTTCACTGACTTTTTCATTAAATGTTCCCTCCTGAATGTAATGTAAATATATATATATATATGTACATATACTGTATTTAATGTGTGTGTGAGAGAGAGAGTAAAATAGGAAAAATTAGACATGTAATTTCAAAGTGAAGGCTTATAATAAACCCTAAAGCGCTCTCTCTTTTTTCCCTTCTTGAACAACCAGCCAATCACAGTCTTTAAAAGACTGTGTCATACGTAGCAGCGGGGTCAGCTCCGCCTCCTCACAAAGATGAAAGTTTTTGTCTTTTTTTCTCGCTTAGATTTGCTCTCAGATTGGTCCTGAATTGCCCTTAAGCTAAGACTCCTATGTAGAAATGTTTAAGCTAAATTAGGAGCTCTCTGAGAGGATTCTTAGAATCTTTAAGAATACGGGCCCTGAAATGCTGTTGATACTAAAATGAGAGATATATGAGAATTTCATCTAAGTCTCCTGAGCTTAGGAAAAGCAACCGATGAGTAATAAATGTTTCCTATGGGTAGGCTTAGATCAATGGCCACGTACACATTGCAGCTAAATTCGTTTGTCAGTTCACCTTTTACTCCTTAATCGCTTTCTGTACACACACAATTCACTAAAATATGGGAGTGACAACCGCATTTACAGGAATTCTACACAGTGTGATCTTATATTTTTTATTGATCTTATATTTAATGAATTAAAAACCTTTCTTTTATTTGGTGTCTTTCGTTTACTCTGACTAAGAGTTTAAAAGGACTTACATTCGTTATGGCTGCTGCTCGCGCTGTAATCTTCTCTTTCTCTGACGGAGAATAAGAGACTTTCCTGCGATGATGGACCAGAGATTCTTAATCATTCCGAGGAAGAATAATATGGGATGGAGGAACCAGATAGCGTTCTAAATCCCCATGTGGTTTAGCATTCCTCTGGCATCGCGGGATTCATTGTCATTCAGCGGGCATTGGGTGAAACGACAGACGAATACGGAGTTTCTAACGGGATCGGGATCGGGACCGGCAAGTGCGTCAACGCAATTGGACCACAGTTACTCTTGTTTGTTTATTTAGCTCTTCGGAGTGAAGAGGCCATTTGTTGGTTTTAACAAAGCAACTTTAACAAAGTTGGTTTTAGCAGGCCTTATTTGTATATGATCTATTAGATGGTGAGGCTATGGCAGAAATGAAGTTTCGCCCTTCTAGCAATAGAGATGATCCTGAGAAGATTTTTTCTATTTTGCTTGATGTGTATGGTTATTCGCAGTCTTTTGTTGGTTTGCAGAAGCAATTCTTCCAACGTCGTCAGCTGGAGGGGGAGTCCCTGCGTGAGTATTCCCATGCTCTCATGGCTTTAATGGAGGTAATGACACGTAAGAACCTTCAGGGTATTTGCAATCCAGATCAGACCTTACGTGATCACTTTATGGAACATATGCGTGATAGTTCATTACATGGGGAATTGAAATGACAAGTTTGACTGAATGCTGATATGTCTTATCTTGATGGACACACCGACACCATTCGGTGGTTGCATGAGAGGGAAACAGTTAGTGCACGGCCTCGTGTTCGTTCTTGTGTCGCAGATGTCCAAGCGGTGCAATGTAGTGCTGGCAATTCAAGTCCGTTTTCTTCCAAATCTACTAATGAATTGAGTGATTTGAAAGATTGCCCCCATAAACAGCAGGCGCAATTAGACGCTATTCTTAAACATTTGAGCCTAAATTCCCCAAATAACACAGGTCCTACAAATAAAGGAGGAAATGTTGTTTCTCACCCTAGGAAGACCCGTTTCCAGGCAGATGGAAAGCCAGTTTGTATGCGTTGCAGTGGGGTGGGTCATATTGCAAGGTTTTGTAGGACTGAGTTATCAGGTGTATATATGGGTGTTAGGGGGGAACATGCAGCTGGTCAGGGGCAGTCACCTCAAGTGTCAAGTCATCATGCTGTAAATGATTTCCCAACCCAGTATGGAAACTAACGCCCTCCGGTGTTGGGAGTCTGGCACTAGGAGGGGGTCCTTCAGGCTCAAATGCATTATCAGATGGAACGCCACCTCAATTTATAGGACAATGCCCATTAATACAAGTTATGTTTGGAGGTGTTCTAATTTCTTGTTTGTTGGACTCTGGATCTATGGTGTCAATGATCACAGAGAGTTATTTCGAGCTATGTTTCCCACCCCACATTAAAGAACAACTGCAACCTTGTAGCTGGTTATGTCTGAGGGCTGCCAATGGGTTGGAAATCCCTTATCGTGGATACCTGGAACTTGATGTTGAGGCCTTGGGTAAAGTCCTCCCTAAAATGGGTATCCTGATTATGAGAGACCCAAAAGACCCTGTTACTAAGCAATATAAACTCTCTGTCCCTGGTCTTCTTGGAATGAATATATTGGATTGTTGCTATCAAGAATTGTTCTCACAATATGGGAGGGATTTGTTTTCATGTTCCACAGTGCAACAAGCTGGTAAGGAGTGGAAGCAAGACCTCGTGGAGTGTCAGAGTCTAAAGGCCAATTCACACCGCACCGACAAACGCTAACAGACTAGTCTGTCGGAGTTTGTTGGATCAGTGTGTTACCCCTGTTGGCGTTTGTTGGCGTTGGTTGGAGTTTGTTTTCACCCGACTGAACATGCTTAATCTGCTTTTTTTAGGTCGTGGAATGTCTGAGCAGTGTGAAATGATTTTCCAACAAATGGCAACAAACTCTGACGTAATCTGACGTGGCCACGAACCGTTGCCATGACGATGCACATATTTCACTCAAAGCGAGCTTCAACCAAGGCCTATTTCGTTTTACTCACCATCTTTCAGGTGAAGAATTACACACAAATACATTAATAACAGTCAAATTTTGATTGTGGTTACAGGATCATCAGTTTCGTCCCCAATCAGATTTACACCATCTACACCGGACGCGAGCGGCGCAAAGTGACAAAATACAATAGAGGTTCTGTTGATTATAATCACTGACGCTGTCTACACTAGATGTGGCGCGATGCGACAACTGTCGCGTCAGGTGTAGACACGGTGTTACTTGACTCTCTGTGACTCAAAGTTTGTTGGTGTTTGTTGGGGCAGTGTGAACATGACAGTTATTTTTAATAAAATTCTAAATCCAACAGCCAACTTGAGCCAACTTGAGCCAACTTGTTTGTTGGAGTTTGTCTGTACGGTGTGAATTGACCTTTACTCTTATTGCTGAAACTGGCCTTGTGGGTAAAGCCGTCGTACAGTCAGGTCCAGCTATCAGAGTTCCTGCTGCTTCCCTTAAATGGGTCCTAACAAATTGCTGTCAAGGTATGAATCGTGCCATTTCGTTTTAGAGCCCGACCGATATGGGTTTTTGGGGGCCGATACCAATACTGGTATTAGGGAGTTAAAAAAGGCCGATATCGATATATCGGCTGATATTCTTTGTATATAATATAGTACAATAGGGCTGCACGATAAATCGAAATGGAATCGAGATCGGGATTCAACAGAAGCTGCAATTGTCATGCGTATCTTTCAGTGAAGCACGGTTCTGTGATCAGCAGTAAATCTCCATCCAAAGGCCAGAGGGCGCTCCCGCGCTGAATCTCCAAATACGCCTCGCAGAAGAACCCAGAAAATGCCTATCGCTGCAGCTGAATAAACAGAAGATTCAACTGCTTTCATTGATTCAACGTGGCTAATAAACACACGACTACGGCAATATACGGTTTATCTGAGTTCTTATTATTATAATTTTAATTAAAATAAAGTATATTTATAATGCAATGCCTTTATCACTGCTTAAATACTATGAAATATGTTGCGTGCCTTATTCTGTGTAAGAAGCCACATCAACTCACAGAAGGATTTATTTCAAACACTCGACTGACGTTATGAAGTGAGTTTGGAGTAAAAATATGTTATTAAATGTGGTATTTTCACATGCTTTCAGATGGAGCAGCATTTACTTCACAGAGCCGTAGTTCACTGAGAAGCTATGCAAACAGCTGTCATTATTGCGAACGATTTCTTCGATTT
>NW_015557145.1:227424-231266 GCF_001515605.1 Sinocyclocheilus anshuiensis
GATTAATCGTGCAGCCCTATAGGACAATACAGTATATACATAAACAGAATATACAGTATATACATAAACACATTTTTTTTGCAATGATCACTCAAATGTGGTAATGAAACACTTGACTTGACAAAGATATGTAATGGAGGCAAGGCATTTAACAATTTAACAATAAACTTTATTATCCAAAATGAGTCTGACATCAGTGCACTGAAAAGTAAAGTTGAAGTTTATTCAACTTTATTTCAATTAAATTCCATTCAACTTTATTCCATTGAAGTTTATTTCACTTCTGAACATTCATTCACGGATTTGCGATACTGTCTTCACACACAGACAAAACTTACTAGAGAAGTGTGAAGTGTGACATAATATACCTCTGTATATAAATACAATTTAAATTCACGTCTCGCGCACTTTAATTCCCTTTGAATGTAATGTGTACGTTCCCTTGGAACTGGAATCATGGTGGAATATCATGTGAAGTCCACTTCGCAGGGCACTTACGGTCGAATAAGACAACGATTGAATGCTGCTGCCTGAACAAAGAGACCTCCTTACTGAAGTGAAATTGTTGGCTAGTGTCACTATCTCGCGAACTCGTGGCGGATTCTCCACCAAATTCGGGGGATCCCTTCAGTTCGAGGAGCCCTCTCGAATGCCACCCTCCGCGCATCGGTAGCCCCCCGGGATCGCTAGATCGGTCGGCGCCGGACCGCGAATTTAACCACTTCACGTCTCGCGCACTTTAATTCCCTTTGAATGTAATGTGTACGTTCCCTTGGAACTGGAATCATGGTGGAATATCATGTGAAGTCCACTTCGCAGGGCACTTACGGTCGAATAAGACAACGATTGAATGCTGCTGCCTGAACAAAGAGACCTCCTTACTGAAGTGAAATTGTTGGCTAGTGTCACTATCTCGCGAACTCGTGGCGGATTCTCCACCAAATTCGGGGGATCCCTTCAGTTCGAGGAGCCCTCTCGAACGCCACCCTTCGTACGTCGGTAGCCCCCCGGGATAGCCAGATGACCGTGAATTTAACCACCCGTAACTCCCGGACCCCGGGGGCTATCGAAGCAGGGGTGGTCTCATTCGAAAGGTGGCCTCGATACGTACACTCGATGCGACGTTCGAGAGGGTTCCTCAAGCTGAAGGGATCCCCCAAATTTGGTGCGGACCCACCGCGCCATTACAGAGATATGGCCGTTCAAAGTTTCAATGGTATTCCATACACTTAAGCTTTAAAGCGTTTCATCCAGGTCGCCAGTAGCAAACAATGGAGTGCGCTCTGATGGACAAAATATGTAATTACACCATTTACAAGCTTTTTATTTGTGTTTTATGTTCTGTAAAAAAAAATATTAATATCAGCGGCCTATTTGCCGATACCGATATATCTGCGACAGGCTCATATAAAATCAGCAAAACGATATATCGGTCAGGATCTATTTCGTTTGTTTTCTTGGAATCTCCGACCTGGGGAGAGGGTGCACTACCAGCAAACATCCTCATTTCAAAATGTCTCCTCTCAACAGAGCAGGGTATGGTCTATATTCCTGTGATTAATTTGGGGGAGAAGGATCAGTGGCTTAGGCCAAAAACCTTCCTTGGTCATCTATATGTGGTTAATTCATTCTGCTGAATATATGGAAAATAGTGACTCATTAAGGTCTGTTGTTCTCCATCAGGCCATACAAGCATCAGGTGGTTCCTTACCTGATTTTACCGAATTGTCCTGGCTTTTGCTGACTGTTGAACATTCTCAGTTCTGTGTTTAGTAGAGATGATGGAGACTTGGGGTGTACTCAGTTAGTCCAACATGAGATTCCTGTTTTGGACAATGCCCCTGTTCGTCAGCGTTATCATCGATTGCCCCCATCCCAGTATGAGCAAGTGAAAGCACATATTAACTCCCTGGGGTCGATGGTCACGTCGGCGCGACCAGCTCACTTTTTTAAGATTAGTGCGAAAGACACTAAAAATACAAATAAAAATACAAAAATACATTTTTGGTCACACAAATATGTGTTATACATTAATCGAAACTGTTAAGTGTCTACTTCTATTTGTGTACACTCACAATAACAACAAAACTTTGTGCTTTTGTAAAATAAAGAAAACAAACAGGGTGCACTCTCTGTCTTCTCTGTCTCCACGAACTGCTTTTAGAAATGCGTCATTAGAATGAACTGAAACTCAGTGAATACTTGACAGGCAGACATGAGAGATATATCTATAGAAAGCTTGACATGTCTACTTTTAAATTAAGACAAATCGAAAACAAATATTCTGTGATAAAGTAATCCGTAAGAAACCAACAAGATGTTCAGTTTTTCCCGTCTAAACCCATTATCTCTAATGTGATCCCTCCCATGAGCGCCCTTCATATGTAAATATCCACGTGAGACACGCACACATGTAAACGCCCAATGTAAACAAAGCATGAGGATAGTCAAGTTCATCGCGGCTACTGTTCAGTCTGGAAGAAGACGCGCTGAGAGGAATAAGCCAGAATTTACCTCCGAAGAAGACGCGCTGAGAGCAATAACCCAGAATTTACCTCAAAAGAAGAGCAAGACTTTATCCAGCGGAGGAGATTAATCTGATGAGTAAGTAATGTTCTTTTTTGCATTAGTTAATGTGTTATTGTGACATAAACCTGAACACATTTACTAGTTGGGTTTTTCCCAAACTACAAATCCTGACTAAGATGTTTGAAATCGAGTAAAACATTTTGAATATGACAGGCAATTGATTGTATTTAAATTTCTTACGGTGCGATGATGTTTTCATGCTCTATATAATATAAAACAATAGCCTATATAAACTAATATGAGTGTACACTGTAACATGATGAATGCTATGAGTCTATGTTTAGACTAGTGTAGGATCTCCTTTGAACAGAACAGCACATTCCTTAAGCAGAAGCTAAGGAGTCTCCTCTCAACCTCTCAAGTGCGAGTCGTAAAACTGAACCGTGGTCAGCTCAGGCGCCAATTGTCTCAAATAGTTCCTGTCCCGCTCGGCTTATCTTCGCAAGAAACACAGGAAGAGTGTGATTCACAAAACCACCTCCTGGGTCTGCAAGCACTGAGCCAGCAATAACTGACCCCTACATCTGGACTCATTTAAGCAACAGAACTTCAGTGTTGTCACGTGACTGGCTTCAGCATAAATAAAAATCTAATAAACAACAGAACAAAGAACGTTGTATCTGGAAATGTTCCAGCGACAGACACTCCTGGACCCCATGACCGTTTAACGGATAAATCGATAATCCGATAAACAGAAAGCGACAGATTAATAGCTCCATGTCCGAGCGAGAAGAATAACAGGTCTACACCGCATGACTTTTTGCAACCTCCATTGACCTCAGGACTTTCTCTGTCCTCCCCCTTTCTCTACATTCCAGAAAAACGCGCGTTTCGCCTGTCACAGACAAAGGAACATAGAATTACACAGACAATTCAAAAGACAATCATTTAAAAGTATAAAATATCCTTCTCTCTTCTCCTATCCTCCCATCAAAAAGAACAGACAGATGCAAACTTAATAAACCTTACTGTACGCGATTTTAACCAACCGTCAGATTAGCGATCTCACAGTTGGTTATAGTCACGTTTGTTTAAAGGTTTGTCATTTTCCCTTCAGCCTGTTTATGCTTATCAGTTTAAACTGCCATAGCTGTTGTTGTTTTCATTTCGAAAATTAATCCTGGTCCTCGTCCTCATTACCTTAATGCTACGTTGTGATTAATTCAGCTAGAACTGCTCTTATAATATTAATGACAGCAGTAGATATCACGAATTTAAGTAATTATGGATTTGAAATTTTAATTTCATAATTA